>NC_057865.1:185358044-185418044 GCF_019393635.1 Dromiciops gliroides | reverse complement strand
GATTCTGCATATGTGATTTTTAATCATTAAAGGCCTCTTGAAGCAATATTATCTTAATTATTCTCTGCTGTAACTAGGGAATTAGGCTTCAGATAAAATTTTCTTCTTCGGTACACTCTCCCTGCCTCGCTGGAGGCTCCATCACTTCTCATCTACACCTGGAGTCTGAAATCCTAATGATAAATTATTGCCCCTTTTCCTAAGAGGGCGAACCTTACAAGGGAACATTTTACTGAACTGTCAGCTCACAGGCTGAGTGCAGAGATGTGGAAATCTGATCTAATTTACTGCAAAACGATGCATTTGTTAGACTTTTCCCTCAGTTTTGTCCAAGGATCAAGAGATCATTCAGCAGCCACCTTCATGGGCTTTCTTTTCCAGTGAAGCATGCCTGAGGTTCTCCATAACACAGTCTTCTGGGAAAGTAAACGAAGTAATGTTTTATGAGAGAGAGAGAGAGGAGAGAGAGAGAGAGAGAGAGAGAGAGAGAGAGAGAGAGAGGGAGAGAGGGAGGGAGAGAAGGAGGGAGGGGGAGGGAGAGAGGGAGGGGAAAGGAGAGAGACTAATAAATGTACAATTTTGTCAACTTTTCTGAGGATTCCACATGGCAGATGTATGCAAATTTTATTTTTACAGGGAGCTAAATTATCTTCCAAGTTGTGTGACCCTGGGCAAGCCATTTAACCTCTGTCTGCCTCAGTTTCCTCAACTGTAAAGTGGGGATACTGACAGCAGCTACCTTGCAGGGTAGTTTTTGTGATTAAATGAGGTATCTGTAAAGAACTTAGTCCAGTACCTGGCAAATAGTAGGCACTATATAAATGCTAATTCCCTTACCTTCCCCTTAAATCATATTTCTACTGTCTTATTTTCCCCTTTTCTAGACAAGGAAAACCAAGGAAAATTGTTTGTAATTATTCAGTTTTTCACATTATGACTACAATATGTGAAGGATCTGTAATATTATCATACTCCAGGTGTGACAACCTCCCCTCCCCCACCCAGCTCAACCTGTCAACTGACTTGGTAGATAAATCCTAGGAAGATGCCTGGAATTAAGTGCTTTTCCCAAAGTCACAGAGCTTGTGTTAGAGAAGGGATTTGAAACCAAGTCCAGCATATTATCCTTTGAACTACACTGCTTTTTCTAGACTATCAATTAGTAACTTAACTCAAATAATTCTACTTTAAGAAATATCCATTTTTGAGACTTGACTTACCTGGGATGTTTATAATAACTGAATAAAAGTAGATAATTTCAAAGTCTCCCTTTTTGTTAGGTTAGGCGTCTTTATAAATCCTGGAAATCTTAAAGTAAGATTCCAACCTTTCTGCAAAAGGGAAAGTTCAGGGGCAGCTAGGTCGCACAGTGGATAGAGCACTGGCCCTGGATTCAGGAGTACCTGAGTTCAAATCCGGCTTTAGACACTTGATACTTACTAGCTGTGTGACCCTGGGCAAGTCACTTAACCCTCATTGCCCCCCCCCCCCAAAAAAAAGGGAAAATTCAAGAAAGCAATCCTACTACATGAGATGTGAACAATCACTATCATACCAAATGGCTAGTCTGGAAACTTTGGACTAAATTCCTACTACAGGGCATTTTATGATCTTTTTTAAAAGAAAAATAAAAATTGGGTGGTGTCACTGATCCATTTTGTTCATTTAACAAATGTCAGTAAAGTTTATTCTAGAAGGTCAGGGGTATACCACTACTCTTGCAAGATCACAGGTTGAAACTTTACTGCCTATTTAACTTTCCAGAAGTTGCCAAATAAATGGTAGCCTTTAGCTTCTCTTTTAGAAGTACTATGAAATTTAGGCCTGCAGTGGATAAGTGATAGGAGTTCCCTGCTCAACCATTGCATGCAACTTAAAATCTGCTACTGATTGCTGGAATCCAAAGACAGGCTGTATTAATCCTTTCAAATATCATTCATCCCCTATGCTCAGGTTTTGTCACAATTTTTACAGTTTAAAAGGGCATATTAGTTTTTTTTCCCCTCACAAGAAGTAATGTAAAACATTCCCATAGTGTAGAAAACAGAAAACAATAACTTTTTTTTGGTTAGCATAACAACAATTGGGAAAGCAAGGACTTTTGTATATTCTGTAATAATATAGATTATTGTGAGTTCTCAAAACATACCAAAACATCTCTGCTGCCTAGGAATAGATCAAACAAAATAAACTTTATAGATGGCTGTGATGTGTGTTAGCTACTAAAATTCTACTGGGAGGTAGGGAGAAAGAAAAGATTCAAAATATATTACACAGTATGTAAAATTGTATTTTCTTTACTACATGACTTTGGAGGGAAATGTTGACACTGCAGTAGTATTTTGCATGTAATAGCACCAGATGTTTTTTACAGACTTCTTATCCTATCACTACCACAACTTGGTAAATCAAGTTCTTGAAAATTAATGTAAAATAATACTTGAAATACAATTGTGGAAGGAAAATGTAAATATACTCTGTCAACACTTACTTATGAAAGACATCAAAATTTTCTTTAGTAAACTCCAGAGGTCCCAACTTAAATTTATAGCAGGCCTGTTTATGTACTCTTTTTTTTTTTTTTTTTTTTTTTTTTTTTTTTTAAGGCAATGGGGGTTAAGTGACTTGCCCAGAGTCACACAGCTAGTAAGTGTCAAGTGTCTGAGGCCGGATTTGAACTCAGGTACTCCTGAATCCAGGGCCGGTGCTTTAACCACTGCGCCATCTAGCTGCCCCCTGTTTATGTACTCTTAAAGTAGAAGTAAACTCTGGATAATGTGCTTCATAGAAGTTTTCTATAAAAGTGTTTAGAGATGAGTAGAAGGGATATTTGTTTTTTAGTGATACAAACATATAAGCATTTCAGTTGAACAACTCTAACTTCTAACAGCTTGATGCTGGTTTCCTTGTAGGTATTATGATAAAACAGAATATTTCATAGAATTTAGAAAAAGGCCTGTTTGCTTTTTTGCTTCTTGTGAATATACATTATACACTTGCTGACTTCACTTTTTAGAACAGGAACTAGAAAAGTATATAGCGAAAGGAAAAAAATGAAAATGCTCTAATGATATCAAAGTACTAATAAAAAAAGATGAATTCTCATGTCTCACTTTCCCCACTGAATCTTATCCATGAAAATCAGATATTATGTCTATTCTTGATGAAGAGGCCACCCTCTCAGAGAATATACAGGTCCAAAATGCCAAAATGGTATTTATTGTTGAATAAGTACTTATTGAAAAATACATTTTGTTACATTTATGATATTTGTATATACAAGTATTAATTTTGTGTAAATTTAAACATAGCAAAAAATGCACTAGAAGAGATTTCTATTTAAAGAATCCCTGAGAGTGACATGGTTTCTATTGAGAATGAGTTTTATAAATAAATAATAATTTTATTATATAATCATTCCAAATCTATTTTAATTCTTTCCATAAAGCAGGGCACTCTTGTACAGGACTAAATAAGTCACATCTACGTGTGGTTCATTTTTTTTCCATTTCCATAAGCAAATTCTCTCAAGATATTTATATAGGAAAACATTTAAAAATAGGCATTCTGAGTTCATACCATTTGTAGACTCTTGATCTCCGAGTTTAATGCAACAATTTCCTTTAAATGATCTTTTTTCCAGTCATATCACCCTGAATGGATCCTTGTTTCCCTATACTGATTTTCTCAATCTCTGCATATCGATTACAATCTATAATTTCACTGTTCTTCAATAATTTCATGTCCTGCTGCAAGTTCTTCCTTACTTCCTTTCTCCTTAATAAATTAATTCTATCCTGTTCTAGTTTCATTCCCCCCTCCCTTTAGAGCCCTGACAAATAAACTACAATGTGCTCCTAGAGGAGGTAATCAAACTGTACTGACAAGGACCACTACAAAGTCATGCAGGGTGGCCACTATTGCATTTAAAGGACTTCACAACCTATCCCTTCCTACCTTTTCACTCTTCTCACATTTACTTCTCATTGCTGGCCTGCTTGCTCATGCATGCCACATACTTTCCTTCTCCTTGCCATTGCACTGTCCATCTCTCAGGCCTAGAATACCCTTTTAATTTCTCACTTCTGCCTCTGAGAATCCCTGGCTTACTTCAAAACACAGCTCAATTCCATCTTTCAGGAGGAAGCCTTGACTGGGCCTCAGTCCTGCTAGAGCTATCCTTTCTTTTTTTGGTTCTTTTTTTTGGGGGGGGGGAGGCAATTGGGGTTAAGTGACTTGCCCAGGGCCACACAGCTAGTAAATGTCAAGTGTCTGAGGTTGGATTTGAACTCAGGTCCTCCTGAGTCCAGGGCCAGTGCTTTATCCACTGCGCCACCTAGCTGCCCCAAGAGCTATCCTTTCTAAGGTTACCTTCCATCTAATCTGTACCCATCTTGTACATACTGATTTATTTATTTGTTTTCTCACTACCAGAATGTATGCTTTTTGAGAGTACATTGGCTGTTTTTTGCCTTTCTTTTTATCTCCAGCACTTAGGACAGTTCCTTGCATATAGTAAATATTTAATAACTCTATGTTGATTGAATGACAATTGCCCTAGTTATTTCTCATCACACTCCCCACAACTATTTTAAACCTTCTGTTACCTTAAGTCCCCAATTTCAAACCCACCACTTTAGCAAATGACTTCATCTATTTTAATAATATTAAGGTTACTCTTCATCTCTCTAACCAAGTATGGGACATCTCCTCAAGACTTTAACCTCAGCCTTCAATTACTGATGTAGATTTTGCACCTTGAGACTCTCCTCTACTCAGAATGCTTTAATATTTTATCTATATTGAACACTTCTATATTCCCATTTCTCTTAAGCTCTAGTTCCAAATTCTAACTTCCTTTTGGACAATTTCACCTTGATGTTGCACTGGCAATTCTGGTACTAAACTTATTATCTACACTACCTCTACATTAATATCTTCCCTCTCCGTCCCCTCAAAATTAAAACTGCACCCTCCTTTTCGTTTCTATTGACTATTCTCTCAATCACTCAGGCTTGAACCTAGAAGTCACCTTTAATTTTTTTCCTTCTCCTTTACTCCTCAAAGTTGATTCTATCTTTGCAATCTCTTTTTTATCATTTCCTTTCTCTCCATCCAAATGCCATTAACCTCCCCTGTTTTAAGCCTTCATTTTCTCTGCATTGCCTATAGACTATTGGGATAACTATCTCAACTATTTTCCATTTATCTCATCATCTTCTTTTGCACAGAGCAGGTACTTAATGTCCGTTGAAATGAATTACAAGTAATTTTATATATTCTACATCTATTTGAGTTCTACTCCATGGTCTATTCTTGAAGTGGAGATGACTGAATTCTAGGTGACTATGTCTACAGACCAGAACTTCTGGCAGACTCTTTCAAGATAGAAAGGCTGAGCTTACATGGATGGCAAAGGAATATATGACTGCTGAGTAAGGATCAGTCAAGCTAAGTTCAGAGAGGTTTATCACCCAAATATTGGCCGCCAGAAGAGAATTATCTTTTTGGCCACAGCGACTCATGAAGTTTATTTATTAATGGTTGCAATCTTTACTGGCAAAGAGAGTAAATAAACCGACAGAATTATAGCTCCTTAGATATGGTATATCTAACCAGGACAAACCGTCTCTCAAAACATTTCTATGTTGTCGGTTTTTCTTTTTCATGAGAAAGTAACAAAAAGTGTTGAGTATACAAAATAAAAGGGGAGAAATGGGTAATTCTCCTAATTCCAGTAATTTCTCATATATTGCCCTCCCAAATGATCTTGTACTTAACTATTTTGTATACGTGCCTTTGTTCATTTTACATTCATGCAGTAGATATTTACATATGTATTTGTTACCTGTTTCATTAGAAGACAAGCTTCTTCTGAAAAAGGATTGTTACAGTCATATCATCTGTATCCATAGCACCTACTAGGATTTGCCTGGGACATAATATAGTCTTTTTTTTCTTTCTTTCTTTCTTTTTTTTTTGTGGGGCAATGAGGGTTAAATGACTTTCCCAGGGTCACACAGCTACTAAGTGTCAAGTGTCAGGTCAGATTTGAACTCAGGTCCTCCTGAATCCAAGGCCAATGCTTTATCCACTGTGCCACCTAGCTGCCACTTTCTTTTTTCTTTCTTTCTTTTTGATAATATAGTCTTAATAAATGCTTGCTGATGGACTGATAGTAAAAGGATAATTACAGAGGAGGGAATGCTAGAAATAGACCCAGACTTGGACACTATATTAATTTCCATTCTGGTTTACAGAACTGCAATGAGAAAACTATATATGCCAATAGAACCTTACAAAGAAGAAAGTGGTTCTTTCCCAATCACACATGTCTATTCAAAGAATTCTTACATATATTGTTAAAACACCCCAGGTTTTTAAAATTTGTGTTTATTCTACATAATTAGGGGCACCTAATATGCTGCTTCTCCATGTGTCTACCAAAAGTTTTTACTAGATCATATATACTGAATGCTTCACATGTATGACGTGCTTAATAAATTCTTATTGGCTGGCTTAAAATTTGACTACTGACTAGTAATATAAAGTTAGATTATTTTGCTTTTAAGAGATTATTTTCATTATATATTATTGTCTAAGATGTACAAAGAACAATAAAATCCATCCTATTTTAGTATTATTCTTCAACTGATGTAATTTTCAGGTACTGACTTCTGACAATCTCAGTCCAACCATGCCTTCCATTTCTAGAATTTCTGTGAATATAAATCTTACAAAGAAGATCTATAAAAACAGTGAAGGCCTCTCTCTAGATCTTTTAACATTCTTTGGGTACCAGTACTCCTTTTTAAGCCACTTTCACTTAAGTAATCCTTGCCAATATGTTGCTGGATTCTAATTCCCACCACGTGACTTTCTAGTGCCTTTTCGGTCACCTATAATTTTGATTCTTCATAAATTGAGTACATGGCTAATAATAATAGAATATCACAGGGAGATTACTGGTGTGAAAAAAATATATGTTTTGTGGTCAAAGCATCTTGGGATAATTGAAAGCACTATATAATTTCCCAAAAACTATCAACGTACTCTTCATATTCAATTCTGGTCCAGGTTTATTGTTCATCTACAGGCAGCTAGGTTGTTAAGTAGATTGAGTGTTGAACCTGGAGTCATGAGGACCAGATAGCCAACTGAGGGGAGGGAGTTGTTAGTTTATTTAAGAATCATCACTGACCTGGATAGAGCACCGGCCCAGGAGTCAGGAGTACCTGAGTTCAAATCTGGCCTCAGACACTTAACACTTACTAACTGTGTGACCCTGGGCAAGTCACTTAACTCCAATTGCCTCACTAAAAAAAAAAAAAAAAAGAATCATCACTGAAATAAATTTCTACTTCATCAAAATTCTCACATTAAAACTATATTACATGGGGCAGCTAGGTGGCGCAGTGGATAGAGCACTGGCCCTGGATTCAGGAGGACCTGAGTTCAAATCCGGCCTCAGACACTTAACAATTACTAGCTGTGTGACCCTAGGCAAGTCACTTAACCCCAACTGCCTCACCAAAACCAAAAAACCCAAAAAAACCCTATTACAAGACATTTGATTCTATGTTCTCTATGACATGAACTATGTGTATAAATATATATATATGTGCGCACGCGTACACACACACCCACACATATATCTGGTCACATGGCAAAAGTGATGAATAACTGATAGATGGTCAGTTCAATCCAATAGTATCCTCATATTAAGGGAAAGTAGCGCAATTACCCATGTATGTTGAGTAGATCTGTTATGGTGAATTTATGAGAGAACATTGGCAGTATGCACATAGGATATCCAGGCACATATGGGTTATGATTGGCATCAGAAGGAATATACATACTGATTAAACTGCAGATTCATCTGATTATTATAGTGCACTTATATTAATTAGTCAACAAATCTACTTTAAAATTATTTTTAATGAACAGTAATCTCTTTCTCCCTCTTACATCCTACCCCTCTGAAAAAAGGGAAAAGAAAAACAAATTATTTTCAACAAATGTGCATCATCAAGCAAAACAGATTCCCTTATTGGTCATGTACAAAAATATGTCACATTTTGCACCCTAAATCCATTCACCTCTGAGGTATACACACACACACACACACATATACACACACACATATATATATACACATACATATGTATATATATATGTGTGTGTGTGTGTGTGTGTGTGTGTGTGTGTATTATCATTAGTCCTTTACATGTCGCATGGTAATTCTACTGATCAGTTCTTAAGAGCTTTCAAACCCATTTGTTTTGATGGTGTTGTAATTATTCATTGTATTAGTTGTTCTCCTGGTTCTGTTAATTTCATCATCATTTACAAATCTTCAAAATTATTCATTTTTTATAATATTGATGTTACTGTATAATTTGTTCTCACTTTGATTTTTTCATTCTGCATCAGTTCATATAAGTCTTTCCATCTTTTTGAAATCATGTCTTTCCTCATTTCCTACAGTATAATAGTACCGCATTACATTCTCAGTCATAAATCAATTGATGGGTATCCCTTTAGTTTCCAGGTGTTTTTTTGCCACCATAAAAAAGGGGGCTATAAACATCTTTCTTCAAATAGAGTGTTTTTCTTTTTCTTTTATCTCTTTTGGGTATCGCTCCAGCAGTACTACTGCAGAATCAGGGTAAATGCTTTAGTAATATTTACGTGTTTATTAATGTTTTCTGTTCCAAATTCCAAACTGCTTTCCAAAATGGTCATACTCATTCACAGGTTTACCAAGAGAACATGCCTATTTTTCCACAATCCTTCCAACATATATCATTTCCTTTTTCAATTATCTTTGCCATTCTGATGGTTGTGAGGTAGAAACTCAGAACTGCTTTAATTTGTATTTCTGTAATTAGTAATGATTTGGAAAAAAATTTTTTTCATGTAGCCATAGACATCCTGGGTTTTTTCCCTTGGGAAATGTCTATTCATAGCCTTAGACTATTTATCCGTTCGGTAATAATGACACATTCATAAATTTCAATCAGGTGTGTTTGTGTGTGTGTATGTGTATGTGTGTGCGTGCGCGCAGTACATTTTGAAAGTGATACTTATCAGAGAAACTTGCTGCAAAGTTTCTTTTCCTTGCCCCTGTTGTTTCTCTTTTAATCTTAGTTTCATTGGGCTTATTTATGCCATTTTTATCTTCTACAATCTAATAACCATGATTTCTCAATCTGTTTATTTCTTTCCATATCTTCCCACAGATCCTCCATGGAGAGTCTTTTCAAAGTGCTAGAGACCTTCCTCTTGTTCTCTCTACCTTTTGTGGTTACCAACTAAGCTATCCATCCATTGTCCCTTCTGCTTGCTATATAGCCTGATGTAAATAAATAAATAGATAGATAAATAAATATGTATATATATATATATATGTGTGTGTGTGTGTGTGTGTATATATATATACACACACACACAGACATATATAATGATAGCCTTGTGCTACTTTTTATTCATAGATCATTTTGATTATGTTATGAGCTACCTGAACCCACCGTGCTCTCTCTTATTGACCTTCAGGTCATCTATGATTGAAGCTTTGGAGATTTGTAGTGTCTACATTTTACAACTCTATAGCTTCAATGGGGGAACACTGGTATTTTTTTAAAGGTGAGTTAGCGTGACTGAGCAGATCAGGGATCATTAAAAGCACTTTAAAGTATGTATGTGTGTATATATACACATATATACATACACACAGTAATATTAAATGAACAAGCCATGGTATTTCTGTGGTATTGGCTTTTCTGGGTTTGGATTGTGGGAGAAGTGACCAAAATTACCCTGCCTTCCAAAAAATGAACCCCTGAGACTGACTTCAGCAAGTTTCCTGAAGCTGACAGATTTCAGTGAGTTTCCCTGCATCCCTTGCCTTAATATTCCCCTCCTCCCATTATTGTACTATAAATTTCCCTGACATGTTTGTGTAACTCGTAGACCCTTCCCTCCTTAGAAACAGCCATGCTTCAAGACATACTGACTCAACTTTATTCCATCAGTCTTTTTGATGTAAATGACTCCTAGTGAACCACAAGACAACCTCCATCAGCTGGTATCTTTCAGCATCTTCTTTTTGCCTCTTATCAATACCAAAGGACTAAGCTGCTGAAGGTGGAGGATTCCATCCTCTTAAGTAATTTCTTCTCTCTGTCTGGTCCAATGGGCAGATTTCTTTGATTTAGTGGTACCAGTTATACAGAGATGATAACTCCCTTATCCATCTCATAGCTAAAAAATATACATTTTCTCCAACAATTATAGTATTGCTTTGTATAAACACTTGTGTTTTATAAATAATCTTTATTTTCTCTTTCTCACATGTTACTTTGAATAACATTAGGCTTAGGAATTCTCATGTACATAAGGAAAACTCTTTGGTCAGGTTCACCTTGCTATCTACCCATTCAATAAAACAGCTACTTGCTTCCCTTTTAAATGACTCTTTACTACTACTATCTGACCCTGACCTCAAGAATCCACATTGTTAAGTAACAACCCTCTTGTATTTTCTCCCACCCAATTTTACTACCAATCTATAACAGAAACAGAATTCAATATATTAGACCCTGCTTCAATTATTCTCCATTGCTATTTGGGACTTGCAGTATGACAACATACTCTATATAATAAATAATATTTATATGGTACTTTTACTTCCATAAGTACTTTATGAGCAATATCTCACTTAATAATAACCTAGTACTATAGGTATTATTCTCCCCTTGTCATGGATGAGGAAACTGAGGCACAGAGAAAAGTTAAGTGATGATTAAGCATCAGAGGCATGATTGTTATGTGACTTCAGGATTTTTCCTGACTTCAAGAGTAGTAATATTATCCCTAAATTAGGGATGGTTTGATAGTTTAACCATTTTTTTTTGCTTTTTCAAAATTAAATTCACTGAAACATTTTTAGAAGACTAAGCAGTTAACACATTTGTGTTAACATTAAATGTACGTGTATATACACAGAAGCATGTGTACATGTATGTACACACATATCTTATATGTACACATGCATATATCTTATATGTATAATTATCTACACTAAGAGCTGAAGAAGTAGGAGAGCTAGCATAGTATAATAGAATGATGGATTAGGGTCAGAAGACCGACATTCATTCAAGCCTGGCTCTTCCATTAAGTTACAGTATCCTCTGGTGAGAGAGTATCTTTAACCTATGTTTCCACACTGAACAAATGAGAATACACTGAAGAAGTAAGGTGACATCGGAGATATAGTGCTATAGTTGGAGTTAGGAAGACTTGAGTTCAATCTGGCCTCAGACACTTCCTAGCTGTGTGACTCTGAGCAAATCTCTTAACCTTTTCAATAAAATAATATAGCACCTACCTCCCAAGGCTGCTGTGAGGATCAAATCAGATCACATATATAAAGCACTTTGTAAACCAAAGTGTTATGTGCCAGTTATTATTGTTAATATTGTTTTTAAATTTACAATACAAAAAGTTAACCTATGATTTGAATTCATAATTTTTATTTTAGAACAGAAAATTAACTCAGACAAATAGGCTGGGCAGTTAAAGACACCCAGGGAATTTTGAAGCATACAGTCAGAGAGGGAGAATTTATTCCTAAATGGGCATGGATCTCAAAAAGAATTCCCAGGGGCAGCTAGGTGGCTCAGAGGATAGAGCACTGGCCCTGCAGTCAGGAGTACCTGAGTTCAAATCCGGCCTCAGACACTTAACACTAGCTGTGTGACCCTGGGCAAGTCACTTAACCCCAATTGCCTCACTAAAAAAAAAAAAAAAAATCCCACAAGGTAGCCACTAACCTAGGTTCAGTATAGATCCATTCATTTCCAAGCCTCCAGAGGTTTGTAACCTAATATTTCTAATTGGTAAGATTCAGAATAATATAAATTTTAAAGTTAGAAAGGATTTTAAGGATATGCTAAGCAAAGTTCCTTATTTTACTGGTAAGGCAAATTAGAGAGATGTGACTTGCCCAAGATCGATCAGGAAATTAATGTCAGAGCCAAGACAAGAATCCACAGCAGCTGACTCTTCTTTCTACCATGTCCCAAAATTATATAGCCACTTACAGTACGTCCAGCCATAGCAACTAAAATCTATCCTGGGATTTTATAGTTCCCCTTAATTATCTTGAAGTTCAATATGTATGTTTTATCACAACTGATAAAAGGACAGAAATAATAAAAAAAGTAAACAAATATTTGTAGGCCAGAGTCTTGGGCCAGTTTTTAATTAAAAAGAGCTATTTTTACTTAACCCCAATTGCCTCACCAAAAAAAAAAAAAGAGCTATTTTTGAATTTACTCAAAGCTCTGAAATCAGTTGGGGTGAGGTTAAAAAGTAGTGATAATGAAAGGGTTGAAAGAAAGCTAAATGTACATATGTGGTGGGCATGTGGTTTAGTACAACGATAGTACTTTAGAGTGATAGGCATTTTCAGTGGGAGGGTAGAGTCTGATGCTACCTTCAAGGCTCCTTGCATTATACTGGACTTAAGGTTAACAAAATACTTTGAAGACATAAGTTATCCAGGACCTTCAACCATGAATGGAAAGTGTTCTAGTTATCTAAATACAATTTTCCCCCAATTAAGCTATTTCAAGACCTTAGTACATACTGCCTTCTGACCCTTTTGGTAGCCTCTGATTTTCTTATTCTGTCTTTATCCTAGTAGAATCAAGCCCCAAGATTAGTAACATAGTTCTTACACACAACTTTCAGCAGATATTTTACTCCTGTGGGTCTAAGGAGAAAGGATTGATTTAGATATGTTTCTCTTGGCTGCTGATGTGGAGAAAGGTAAACCTGAGAGAATCAAGTGCAATTTAGGGGAACAAAATGTCATCCACCAGCTGCTGGTAAGAGGTATAATGGTGTTTCAACATTCTGCTTTCAATAGAACATTATTTATGCTCTTCCCAAACCTTCAGAGAAGCTATTACAATTGCTCCTGGCAAGCAGGGAAGCCTATTCAAGGGGTAGAGAGAAAAAAATTAAATTGAATGTTTTATTTCCTTAAACCTATAGGTAGAAAAGGGGTAACATTTCAGGACATATGCTAATGTTATCACAGTCAGGAACAACATTCATAGATTCAAAAAAGAGAATGACAAATTTATGAAGCATGGTGATAGCTCTTCTGATATATTAAAAAGGCAATATGAAGTAGTAGAAAGATCCTTGATCTTCCAGTCAGAAAACTTGAGTTCAAATCTAAGCTCTGACACTATAACGGTGGGCAAGTTATTTGAACTCCATAGTTCTAAAAGCCTTACTTGTCAGATGACTGATGCATACATTCTGAGGTGAGTGCTTTGCAAACCTTAAAACTGCTTCACAAACATGAACTAAGGATTGTAATACTAAAAATAAATCCTGCAAATAGAGAAGAGATGAAGCTAATCAAAAGGGCTTTGTGGCTTGGTACCTAAAGCAACATCGACTTGAGGATGAAAGGAAATAAGATATAATGAAACATACATAAACCAGAAAATGTTATGTGTTAGAATAAGTTTTATTTTTTTCTTTTTAGAGATGGCTATACTTGTTTAATACTAATAGCATTGTGTACCTTGATTATAAAACAACTATCATGAAGAGGAATTGGGATAAATATCTCATGATGACTTAAATTCAAAGCTTTTAACTGTTTTATGTGTTTATAAACATTGGATGTTTATAGGTTATTGCAAAAAAAATAGCTACCTTAATGTAATTGAACAAATCAATAATAAATGGACTTCTGTCATGGTTGTTAAATGGTAAACAACTATTTCAGCTCCAACATACCAAATGCTAATTCAAATCTATTTTCAAGTTTTATAATAAAACTCATACATATCACCAAAAGTTAAACAGACTAAAAGGTCCTATTTTGCTTATTACCTCTTTTCAATAGTTTCAATAGTTATTAAAAAGAAAAACCCATATAATTTCATAGGACAAAATGCTGCTTTTAAGGTTCTCCTCCAACAAAGAAGACACATTTTATGTCAAAGTCATATGAAATCCCTTCATCTATATAATACCTAACTTTGCCCAGTGACCTTCTGATGATTAATATCAAGAAAGTAATAAAGCAGGAAAACATATGTTCACCAAAGTTATTTGCCAGGATGATGGAAGATATGAAACACAGATGACAATGGAAGACACATTCTCCACACAGATGGTCATATCATCCACTTGTTCCTATTTGCAGATGATACCATGCTCATTGCATCAAGCCCTGGAACACTGCAGAACCCCCCAGATGAGATCCATCATCATTTTTGATAGTTTCACCTAAGTAGCTACACAAAACAAACCAAGTGGATGAAGAATTCTATAACACAAACCATGCAATGCATTTGGATGCAAAAAAACATAAAGTTAGTTCATTGATACATATATCCTGGATAGATCCTATGTATGGTCAATGATTTGACCCCAAGTTTGAACAGGAGAAGAGCAGGTTGGATTGGTTTGGACGTATCATATAACACATTTAGAGAACCTTAAATTTTTTCCTGAAGTAATGATTTTTTTTAAACAACATACTTCCAGTGGTGCTGCATGCTTTGAATTGTAAAGCCACTGAATTAACTTTATGGGGCAGCCATTTGACAATGAAAAGGTGCTTGGATAAGCCTAAACAGGCTGCAATACAGTATAAAGAAAGAATTAAATGTGAGAAAGCCTTGTAAAGGAAGTCACAGAGATATATTACTGGGGGGGTAAAATGTTCACATAGTGAGCAAAGTACAACTGAGAGGCAGCCTGTGTGCTCCAGTGATACTTCTGTATTGTCAAGAGATATAGAGGACAGCCCCCAGTACACAAGGTAGGAATCTCCCTCTCACCAGAAAGTTTTAGGAGGAAATATGCAAGATTTGCATACAGGATGAGTAGGTTTCACTGGGATGTAATTCATTGACATTAGTGGAGAGAATCCCTATGTGAATGAAATCACAGATCCCCAAAATGTGTATGAATAGTTTAAACTCCTAATGTATGAATATATTTCCTACGATAAGCAGTAGAAACATGTGTATTCTTCAACAAATCCATCAGATAAGCTTCAATTTTATAATAAAACTAAAAATGCTTGGTGTATTGTATGTGCATAAATAATTTTCGAGTAGTAATTATACTGACAAATCTCTAAAAGAAGAAAATCAAAAGAGGAAGCTGTGATTTAACTAATATTGAACAGTAAATTTAGGTCCTCTTAAGAAAATATTGTTCTTATACACTTTTTGGCGGGGAAGGGCAACGAGGGTTAAGTGACTTGTCCAGGATCACACAGTTAGTAAGTGTCGAGTGTCTGAGGCCAAATTTGAACTCTAGTCTTCCTGAATCCAGGGCTGGTGCTTTATCCACTACACCACCTAGCTGCACCAATCTTAAACACTTTTTCTACCTATACTCAGTATTATGAAAATCACCTTTCACATGTGTATAAAAAGATATTTAATTTATTCAGAATAAAAAATGGCAATAGCATTTAGTTCATTTGTGGGTCACTACTGATCAGTAGCATCATACAAAAATCCTCCCCTCTAAAACACTTGAAAAATTCAAGTTACCTTCTCTTTCAAAGCTGAAGAAAAAAAAAAAGAAAGAAAAAAAAAAGCTGAAGTAAGAGCAAGAAAGATTAAAGTTTGGAATAACCTTGCAGCCCTCAAGACCATTTAAAAGTATTTTACTAATTATATTCCAAGTTTGAATTTAACAGGTTTTCATAAAAAAAGTTTCATTTCTCTCATGTGTAAATTAATTTTCTGGACTGCTAGATGGCTCCAGAACGGAAACTTCCTGAATCAGGAAGATGTGAGAGCAAATTTGGCCTCAGGCAATTATTAGTTGTGTGATTCTGGGCAAGTCACTTAAGCTTTAACTTCCTCAGTTTCCTCATCTGTAAAATGGGGAAAATAATAGCATCTGTGTCCAAGAGTTGCTGTGAGAGAAAATTATATAGTATTTGTAAAGCACTGTGCAAACTTCAAAGTGCTTCACAAATGCTAAATATTAAGAAAAAATTGATTATTTAAAGTACTTCAAAATGAAAAATAAAAGGAGGTAGAAAAAACCGGCAGAAAGGATATTTGGGAATCATGAAATTATGTCTGATGTATAAAAAAGAAAGTGTAGTAGAGGTTGCAGGAACTAAAAACAATGACAGATATATTTAATAGAAATCATACATACTAGAAGAGATTACAAAAAAAATCCGGACTGGTCTATGTAAAATAAAGTACTAACCTGCTAGTTATCTCTTCCTCCTCTGTCAAAAATCCTGTCAACTGCCAAAGCGATAAGGTGGGCAGTTTAAAGAAGATACTGAAGGCTTAAGCTTCTTAATGTGCCAAGATTCAATCCCATGAAAGCAAAACAACTTTAAAAGGAGTTTTATGCATTAAGGAAATCTCTCAAACCCCCTTCCCCTGCCCTTCTCCCTCCACCCTCAGGTTCTCCCTTGCTTTGCTCGAGCTGGAACTAGTACTCAAGTTTTCTCACCCTAATGACCCCTGAAGCAGCCCTGAGGGATTGCAAAACAAGGCCGTTACACAAGGCAGCTTGCTAATTGAGAAGTTGATCAGGGGTAGAGAAATCCTGCTTTACCACGTTAAGTGTCGAAATCAAGCATGACTAGATTGACGTCGCCAAATCACTGTCTGGGGGCCACTCCACGCCAGGAGCAGCAGGGCTTTTCACACCTGATAGGCCCTCACTCTATCTACATCAAGTCACATTAAGAAAGGAATGTATTACCGAACTGCAGCCTGTGCCCCTTAAGAGCATTACTTGTACTGTTTAATTGCTGCTTCCGAGCTTCCCCAAAGTAGCAAATGCATCCAAGTGTTAGAACCGTATTTTCCTTGTTCCCTTTGGTTACTGCACCCTTCCTTAATTTCACCAACTTGATATATACCGACTATTTCAGGTTTTTTGTGGGGGGGGAGGGGGCGTTGGTTGCGGTAGAACATGTTAGAATTTTACAAATGTTGCTCTTTGCGCTAACCTGAGTGACACACCCAATCCAAAAGAGAACCTGAGGGATGGTTCTTTAAAGATTAAAGAGAACAGATGTCAAATTCAAGTTACTATATAGATGTGGAAAATGATTGTGTGTGGGGGAAATTGTTAACTACTGCTGTGGACAATTGTAGAAGCACATGCTAAGAAAGGGAACATTTCATTTGCTCAAGCTCCTACTCACAGAACTACTCCTAAAATCTATTGTTTTGCTATGTGACAGATGGCACTGTAGATATTACTGACAGTACACACTGGCAAGCTCTTATTTCTTTGTATTTACCTAGTGTGTGTTTCTGATTCATTTAAGACATTTAAACAATACATGATGATGTAAACACACACTTATAAAGGGCTGGAATTGATTCCTTTTTCCTAGTTCCAAAACTATGTGACCTTAGGTTTGTCTTACCTTGAGAATGGGTTTAATGCCACCTTGTCCTCTATGTTCCAGACATCAAGTGAATATACTTTAGGTAACTAATAACTATAATTGTTCTTTTGCATTCCATACAGAAAGGTGTTACATAAATACATTTTTTAAAATGACCTTTCCATGAGAATTGGCAAGTATTTACATTCTCTAAATAGGGAAACTGAGGCACAAAGATTATGTGACTCACCCAAGATCCCATAGTCAATTATCGGGACAGATAGAAATACAGATGAGTCCATGTCTTCAGACACCCATGTTATTACTTGCTACAGATGAAATCTCTTAACCTTATTTAATATCTTATTGTACGATAAAATTGGTAGCAAAAGTAACAAAAAAAGAAAGAATGATTTCTTACTTAACCAAAGACGACAGATGTAACCACAGGGCTACATGAATTAATGGTCAGAACACTAACAAGTTATCATCTAAATTTAGAGAGCAATATCTGTCATGTTTTATAACAAATACTCCAACATAATTTTCTTTCAATTACAACATATAAAAATCATATATGTACCCACAAGGGCAGCTAGGTGGCACAGTGGATAGAGCGCTGGCCTCAAATCAGGAACACATGAGTTCCAATAAGGCCTCATATACTTAATAACTGTGTGATCCTGGGCAAGTCACTTAATCCTGTTTGCCTTAGTTTCCTCGTCTGTAAAATGAACTCAAGAAGGAAATGGCAAACCACTCCAAGCATCTTTGCAAAGAAAAAAGCCCAGTTGGGGTCATAAAGAATTGGAAACAACTGAACAAACAGACTTTAACATACACAAATAGTAACGTTCTCCATGCCAAAGATATGCTAAACCAAAAAAACAAGAAAAAAAAGGGAACCAGAATTTAGAGTATAAGGCAAATGTCATGTAAAAGTTACTTTACATCTTTAAAAAATATTTTATTTCCATATGGAATGATAAAAAATGGATAGACTACTCACTTTAAAATACATGTAGTATGCATGTATAAGTAATCTCTACCCAGTCAAATTATCTTTTAAAAATAGGAAGATGCTAGACCATACTCTCTTGGTTACTAACACATTCACTAGTTTTCTCAACATCTATCAAAAAACCCCCAAAATCCTTAATCTGATATCTTGTAAGGTCTCACAATTTAAGCTTCAATTTGAAATATACTATATTGAACAAAATAAAAAATATTCTGTAGAAACTAAAATTAAATCATTTAGAAACTATGATAAAATCATTTTATGTTTAATAATCATGAAAAGAAACTAGTCTTCTATCATCTAGTTTAAGAACAATCCATTAATGACAGATAAATTTAGGGAAAATATATCTAAACCTTTTTATAAGACCATTACAGGGTAGAATCTAGCATAAGGTGGGGCATTCTTAGATATGGTCCTGGATAGCTTAATTGCTAAAATACCTAGAGAGTTTGCCATTCTTATGCAAGGCATTATAGATTCTGAATACAGCTACACCAAGACTCTGGAGTATATATTTTCTGCTGAAATTCTCATATCATAATACAATTAAAAAATTCCACACTCCATTTGATTAGATTATATACCATTCCTATAACACATCATTACCTTGTTTCTATATTTTTTAGGTATCCTTTGTTTGGATTCGGGAATAAAATAACTAATATCTTCTGGTTCATAGACCATCATTTAATCATCCTGGGCTGTGGACAGCCTCAGAGTCAGAAACGCCTGGGTTTGACCATATATTGGATGTGTGATCCTGGACAAATAATCTCCATGACAAAAGCTGATCTGCGTTGGTATAAGAAGGCTCCTTACTGGGAATTCTATACTAATTAAACCATAGGCCTAGCCCATTTTTTAAATGGAAAGACTACCTGCTAATGACATAACTCTAGAGGAGTTGTTCCAGATGACAGACACCTTTCTCATCTTGAAGTGTCACTTTCCAGAACACCTGCCTTTTCAGGTTCATTTAAAATTCCACCTCTTTTCTGAGCCCTTCCTCTGTAACTCCAGCCATTATGACTCTTCTCTTCCAGCCACCAGACTCTCAAAACCCTGATAATTTGTAACTGTTTGTACTTTGTCACATTTAATTAAGCTCCTTTTCTTTTACTACTTTCCCCAACAAGATAAGTTCCTTGAGGGTAAGCATTGTAGGAAGCCTTTTGTTGCTTCTAATGCATCTACAAATCACGAAAAGAGGCACAGAGTAAGTGTTCAATACTTGAACCAAAGCAAATGCATTCACTCTAGAAAGGGCTGCTGGAGGAGGCTGTTTCAAGATTTCAGGGCGGGGTCTAAACACTTAAATAGCATAGAAAAATTGTATCTTTATTTTTATTAGTTACAAACATAAATTTAGCATTTCCTTCAATTATGAGTGTAAGCAATAGACATTACTCAGGGAAGGGAGGTTTAAAGCCTTCACCACATTGTCAAAGGGATAAATAACCCCAAAAGGGTAAAAAGCCCTGCTTTAAGTTGATGCTGTTTCCATGATTTCCTTCTTCCCTATTCATCTTCAGTACAAATGCAAGCCCAGGTGGGTAAATAAATTTTCAAAATTAAATGACAGAAATATTGAGAAAAAGTTATTTCATGTTGGGACTTAGAAGGTGAACTCATTAGCTAGAAAATTAAAACATACCATCTTCTATTTTAATGGTACAGGGAAATATACCAATAACGTCTGATCTGCATCTAAAGATTATGGCAAATACTTATGTTAAACCCACACTAACCCAAACTTTGACCTTTTTCCTCTGCGTATTAATGATTCCTTTTGTAAACATTTTATTATGATAT
The DNA here is from genome assembly GCF_019393635.1 of Dromiciops gliroides. Taxonomy (NCBI): domain Eukaryota; kingdom Metazoa; phylum Chordata; class Mammalia; order Microbiotheria; family Microbiotheriidae; genus Dromiciops; species Dromiciops gliroides. Next base: position 185,397,783 of record NC_057865.1, on the reverse strand, counting down.
ATTTTGTATCTTTTATTTTTACATCACCTACTACTTCTTCAGGGGAAGAGCTAGTTGGTACAGTGGATAAAGCACAGGAATCAGGAAGACTCATCTTCCTGAGCTCAAATCTGGCCTCAGATGCTTAATAACTGTGTGACCCTGGGCACTTATCCCTGTTTGCCTCAGTTCCTCACCTGTGAATAAAAATTTGGAGAAATAACTGGCAAACCAATCCACCATCCTTACCAAGAAAACCCCAAAATAGGGTCGTGAAGATGCAGACATGACCAAAACTGAACAACAAAAACAATTCTCCATGATTTCTCTTTTTCCCTGAAAACAACCCTCATGAGAAAGAATATAAAAGGAAATAAAAAAGAGAAAGAGAAAAAAATTCAGCAAAACTAATCAATATGTGGAAAAAAAAAATCTAACACGATATTCAGATTTCCACATCAGTGGAGTTCCACCTCTGTCAAGGGGAGGGGAATGGTGTCTATTTTAGGTCAGTTCTTTGGGGCCAAGCTTGGCCATTCTAATTTCATTATTTAGTTTCTATTGTTTTGTGGTTGTTTCCATTTACATTGCTGTAGTCATTGTGTGTTGTTCTTAACTCTGCTTACTGAACTTTGTTTTTTTCTTTTTTTGTTTTCTTTTTTAACATTGTATCAATTTATATAAGTCTTTCTATGCTTCTCTACATTCTTCACACTCTCCATTTCTTTTTTTGGGGGGGGGCAGGGCAATGGGGGTTAAGTGATTTGCCCAGGGTCACACAGTTAGTATGTGTCAAGTGTCTGAAGCTAGATTTGAACTCAGGTCCTCCTGAATCCAGGGCCAATGCTTTATCCACTGAGCCACCTAGCTGCCCCTCAGTAAATTATTTTTTCCCCAGGGCAATGAGGGTTAAGTGACTTGCCCAGGGTCACACTGCTAGTAAGTGCAAGTGTCTGAGGCTGGATTTGGACTCAGGTCCTCCTGAATCCAGGGCCAATGTTTTATCCACTGAGTCACCTAGCTGACCCACACTCCCCATTTGTTAACAGCACAATAATAATCCATCATCTTCATGTATCACAATTTGTCTAGCCATTCCTGAGTTAATGGAAATCTACTTTCTTTTTGGCTGTTGTCTACCACAAAAGTGCTGTGATAAATATTTTGATTTATATCGAACTTTTACCCTTATTTTTTGTCAAAGAACTTGGAGTATATGTCTAGCAATAATCTCTACAATAAAGGTTATGGATATTCGAAATTGCTTTGTACAAGGATTACCACAATTCACAGTTGTGAATCATGTCCAAATCTTCCCACAACTCCTCTAACACTGAATAATTCCCATCCATGGTTATCCTTGCCAATGCAATGGGTGTTAAATAAAATCCCAGCTTTGCTATTAATTTTTTATTTTTCAATACTGGTTATTTGGAACATTCTTTCATATGGTTTTTAATAGTTTGTAATTCTTTTGAGAAGTCTTTGTTCACTGCATTTCACCACTTACCTATTGGGGAATGCCTTTTATTCTTTTATATTTCTTAGTGGTATACATAGCTTTAATACACAACACTTATCAGAGATATTTGATGCAAAGGTCTCTGCCTCTCCGTATAACCCTTTTATGTTCTTAGACTAGATATATTAATTTTTTTGAAAAGCTTTTTGATTTAATGTAAACAAATTATCTTGTTTTTATAATTGCCTCTATCCCTTGTTTGGTTAATAATGAACCTTTTCCCCATATCAATGAAGAGTATATGTTCCACTTCTTTTCTAATTTTTCACAGCATTATCATTAATAGTTGGTCCATGTATCCATTATGGATTTATTATGGAATATAATATGAAATGGTGGTTGAAATCTAATTTTTGTCAGGGTATTTTCCAACTTGTCTCACAGTTTATTATCAAATAGATATTTCCTAAATAAATTATGTTTGGAGGATTATCAAACAATGAATTATTATTATTTCTTATTCTTTCTTGTCTATTCTGTTCCACTGATATAAAATTTTATTTTTAAACAAGTACACAAAATGGTTTTGATTGCTACTTTATATTATACTACTAAATCAGGAACTGCTATTCCCCTTTCATTCTTTCCTTTATTTCATTGTTTCCCTTGATATCCCAAAATCATTTGCACTTCTAAATGAAATACATTTTATTTTGTGTATTTCAATAAAGGATCCCTTGTAGTATGATTGCCATATTGCTAAGTCTCTAAATTTATTTTGTCATTATTGTCATTTTTGTTACACTAGCACAGCACAACCATTAACACTGAATAATCCATAAAAACTACCTATGTTGCTTTATTTTTTTAAGGTGTATGATGCAACTAAATACATACCAGTTCTTCTACTTTTCACCTTCAATGTTTATTCCCCTACAAATTTATGTGAAATGTACACAAGAGGGGATCAATTAATACTTTTTAAATTAAGTGTATATTTTCAGTCAACATTCCAATTTATGAGATGAACAGTTTGGGTTATAGTCTATCCTGGAACCAGAAACAGCAAAGAATGGTTTTTGGTAAAAAAGCCAATAGCACAACCATATACTATGTCAATATTTAGCATGAATCTTTTCTGTGTGGGGCATAGCACCAGGCACTATACAATGAGAAAATAACTTAAAAGAAAAATTAAAACATGATCCCTGCTCTTAACCAGTTTAAAATATAACTGGAGTAAGATGACAAATGTGAGACTTGGGCAAAATTTTTCATGCTCTTGTTATATACGAGATTGGGAAACATAAGCTAATTGATAGTATAATTAGTTGGATTTTGGTAGTTTGGATTACTGAGTGCAAAGAAAGGTTGATATGATAACTTCACTTTAGAGAAAAGTCTCCAGTAGAGTGCCCCAAAGATCTCTCCTTGGTTTTGTTCTGTTCAACATTTTTATCAATGACTTAGATAAGAGAATATTTTAAAATTTGCAGATGACATATAGATAGAAGGTAGAATTAGCATGGTAATTAACAGAGTCCAAAAAGATAGGCTTGAACTTTGTTGAAAGGAAGATGAAATTTAATGGAGATAAATGTAAAGTCAAACAACCAATTCCAAGAAATGTGTGTGTGGGTATATGGGTAGGTGTACTTCTTCTGAGAAAAATCTGTGGGTTTTAATGAGCTGTCTGGTCTTAATCTCAGTTTTCACTGAAAAGTGATGACAAGATCAAAGAAAAAGGAAAATGACCCATATATGCCAAAATATTTATAGCAGCTCTTTTGGTGGTGGCAAATAATTGGAAATAAGGGGGGATGCCCATCAAGGAGGAATGGCTGAACAAGCGATGGTATATGAATGTGATCGAATACTTTTGTGATGTAAGAAATGACAAGCAGGGTAGTTTCAGAAAAACCTCAGAAGGCTTATATAAACTGACACAAAGTGAAGTGAGAAGAACCAGTAGAACTTTGTACCTAGTAACATATATATTTTAACAATAATCAAGTGCGAAAGATTATCTATTTGGGTCAATAGAGTGATCCATGACAACTACAAAGGATTCATAATAAAAAATGCTAGTCCGCTCCTAAGAGAGAGAACTGATGACCTCTGAGTACAGATTAAAGCATGCATATGTATGTTTATACACATATGTATATATGTGTTTATACATACATCCATATATCCATATACATACATATTTTCACTTTTACTTGTTTTTCTTTTTTTTTAACATGGCTAATATGGAAATGTTTTGCATGACTTGACATGTATAGTAGGTAACATATGGTTTGCCTTCTCAATGGGTGAGGGAGGCACTGGAGGGAGTAAGAGAATTTAGAACTGAAATTTTTAAAAAATGAATGTTAAAAAAGAACAATGATCAAGACTAATGAGGTCATAGTCCCAAATGTATTCAGCCCTGCTGAAAACACACCTGTTCTGTTTTAGGTAGCATATTTGCCAGAAGGGCATCAATAAGCTGGAGCTTGCCCAGTGGGCAACTAGGATGGAAAAAGGGACTTGGTATCATGCCATATGAGGATCAGTTAAAGTAACTGGAGGCCTTTTGCCTGGAAAAGAAAAGTTTCAGAGGGAACATGAAGCAGCTTTTAAGTATCTAAAAGGCTGTCATGTGGAAAAGTAATTAGACTTATTCTATTTGGACCCAGGAGGCAGGGTAAGAGTAATGAGTTGAAGTTGCAAAGACATTTTAAGCTAAATATAAGGGGAAAAAAATGTCCTAACGATTAAAGCTGTTTCAGTGACACTGGCTTCTCCTTACTATTTCCCACACTAGACAGTACATTTTCCAACGCCCCTTGCTTTCTCATCATGCCTAGAAGTCTTTTCTTCCTCATCTCTACCACCAAACAACATCTTTCCCCGTTCCTTTCCAGTGCTTCCCAATGGCATTTAGGACAAAATGCATTCTTCAGCCTGGCATTTAAAAGTTTTGAAAGATCTGGCTCCTGCCTACCTTTCAAGTTTTATTTTGATTATTCTCCTTCAAACTTTTAACATTCTAACCAAAATGGGCTATTTGCTATTCTGTGAGCCCAATGTCCCATCTCCCAACTCTTTGGTATTACAAAGCTGTCATGATGCCATGCATGCCTAGAACGCACTACTTTTTTTTTTTTAACTTTTGTCTCCAATTCCTTAGTCCTTCTTCAAGACTTAACTCACATGTCACCACCCTCTGGAAGCTTCCTCTGATCTGCTCAGTTGTCACCATTTTCTTCCACCTTAAATAAGCCTGTATGTATCTGCATAAATGTATCCTCCAAGAAGAATATACGTTGCTTGAGAATAGGTAATATTTTTCATTTTATCTTCACATTCCTAGCTTGTGGCACAATGCCTTGTGTATAGTAAGTGCTTAAAAGTTCCATCTTAGATTTAATATAAAAATCTCCCCCCCCCCAAATAATGCCAAAAAACACTGTGAACAACATTGTAAAAGAAGGTGGAGTAAATAACTGGCTAATAAGTCAGTTAGAATCAAGAAAGCAAGCTGTGTGTACCTCTTCCTAAAAATAACATATATTATTAAGTTTGTCACTCTAAAAATTAAATCTTCGGGGCAGCTAGATGGCACAGTGGATAAAGCACTGGCCCTGGATTCAGGAGGACCTAAGTTCAAATCTGCCCTCAGACACTTGACACTTACTAACTGTGTGACCCTGGGCAAGTCACTTAATCCTCATTGCCCCACAAAAAAATAAAAACAAAAAATTACATCTTACCATGTTATTCATAAGGAGTCACGACGAACAGAATTTCAATGTAAAATGTAATGATATTGCAGACTACTTTGCATATATAAATATTCTGCTAATAATTTATTTTTTATAATGATAAAATTATTTAGGGCTAATGCTTGTTTACTTTTTAAAGTATCAAATAAATATTGATATTTGTATTTTATTAATAGGAACCAAACATATAATATTTCCTATTTTTCAGTACTTGGATCCATTTATGATTTCATAGATATGAATATTCTCTCCAATATATTACAATATAACCATGGGCCCTCCTGCAGGTGTGACTACTGCTCTTCCATATATCCACAATGGGTCTTTACCTGGTGTTCTAAGTTCTCCTTTCTAGATACCTCAACATTGAAGGGATTTCAACAGAGAAAATAGACTATCTGTTGACTCTCTCTCACTCTTGCAACAAAACTCCTTCCCACTCCCCCAGATTTCCAGTTCTAATATTGACAATATCCTTTTTCCTGGGCTAGTCTCCTAACGTGGGCCATACTTGATGATGGGGCAACATGAAGCACTAATTCTTCACAAACTTCTATCATTGTCATGTAGCTTCATCAGAAAATTATTTTTATTTTGGGAAGTATATTAGGGATATTAAGAACACTTACAATTTCCCAGGATTAATGTATTTCACAATTCTTCCTGTTCGATAATAGAACATCCTATTTGTCCACTGACCACAGTGTTCAATATCTCTCTCATTCATATATACATATACATCCACAATTAAACTCCCACTAATGGGCAGTCTGGACAATGAATTTTTCTAGCCATTTTACTTTTCTTGTGAAGCTACTTTGCCTGAACTGCTAAGGGATTGCCAATCTGAATTAGGAGGTACTAGAGTTCTCCCAACCTTGAGATAACCAACACGGTTATTTTGCAAACTGGAGGATCTGGTGGACTTTATCAATTTGGAGGAACTCCCTATTCCATTTGGACCTTGTGCTGAATATCCTTCACAACAGTGGCAAACACCTTTATTGGAGCATATTCCTGGTTTACTGACTTCCTTGATATGAGCAATCTTTGCTAAGAAAGTCTGTTGGTAAAGCTTCAAAGACTCTTATGATATTGAAATATATATGGTAGACAAATAGTTGGAAGCACAATTGTATTCTTATGAACTAAACATTTGACTATAGTGGATACACACTAAAGATAGATGAATTCTGAATTCTCTATACCTTTGAGTCAATTTGTGTGATTAAAAATGCAGTCAAAATATTAGAGGCAAAAGCCTACCACGTTTCTTCCAGAACCTTCAAGAATATCTTCAGTGAGTATAGAAATTATCCCCAAAGATTTTAATTGGAAAAGTGGGGATATTAGTCATAAAGACATTTCCTCAATTTTTTCTTTAGAAAAAAAGAGATCTACAATTTTTTCCAAGTACTTTTCTATCCTCTTTTACGGTTCTTGAGATTTATTTTCTCGGTACTCTCAAAATAGTGTTACCTCTAGCATGAACCTCTTCAATGTCTGCTTGTCTGGTCCATATGTTTTTTCTTAACTTTCTTTTGTGCTATTTTTACATTTTTATGCAGAACACAGAACTATAGAGTCCAAATGTAGTGGATGTAGTGTTATTTACAGAGAAAAGAATGCATTATAGTACATTTAATTTTTTTTCCATTTCCTGTATATCTCTTGTTCTCCATCCAATTTCATCCTTAAAGGCTCTCAGGTTAATTTTGCTTAGGTGTCTCAAAAAGCTTTTTGTAAATTGTCTTCCTCCTCCCCTTTTTCTTACAGTTTTGAGGCAATACTGGTCATAATCTTTCACTGTTCCCAAAGCAAATCACTTTATAGTCTAAACTGTTATTTCCTTTAGCTACTTCCTCAGGAGATCAAGTGTCTTCTTGGTTGGGGTCCTTTTGATCTTCTCATTTGGGGAACTGGTTTATACTAGATAAAGTCGCTAAGAAGACAATAATACTTTATGTCAATGTTACTTCCTTGATCCTTTTACTCTCTGCTAGCAGTCAACAGAGTAGTTAAATAAGTCATCTGTTTCCCAGAAAGTGATGTAAAACATGCATTCACTCGTCTTTTAACTACGTTCCTACTGCCCAGAATAACTTTTTGGTGCTTAAAGGTCACTCTCTGACAATTTGACATCCCTGTCCATCCTTTCTCCTAAAAAGAAAAAAAAAGAAATCTTCCTACTCCTCCCCTAAAAAAAAGACCTCAAAACATTATATCCTTAAGCTTCCCAAATTATGCTCTTCTCTTTGGTGTTCTATCTCCTTTGTTTTATCTCTTTTTTTTAATCTTTGTTCTATCTCTTTGTTTAGCTGTCATGGGTATCCACTGAATTCTTCTCTTCTACTTCTATTTTCACTCTATTAGGAAGTTCATTTTATGGTTTGAGTTATTCAGGTGACTTGTAAATATTTTTTTTCTGAATTTCATCTTTCACCTCTTCATTACCCACTAAATAACTCCACAAGATCCTCCATACATTTGCCAAAGTAATTTCCCTAAAACTCAAGTTTATATAATTTCAATACCCAGTAAATTTCAATGACTTTCTATGTCTCACAGGATCAAATGTAGACACCTCTCTTTTACATTTTAAACCCATCATTGTCTTGTTCCTACCTTACTTTTTTTTTTTTAATTATACATGACTCACTTTCATTCACTCTACAATTTAGCCAAACTGGCTTTCTTACTATTTCGCACATATGACAGTCCATTTCCCATCTAAGACTTTGTCCTTTCTGTCCTCATGGCTGGAATTCCTGTCCTCTTCACTGCCACATCTTAAAACCTCTCATTTATTTAAAATCTCAGCTCCAGTAGCACCTTCTACATAAAACCTTTCCTCATCATATATCTGTTGTCTCTTCACGTTACATATTACATATTAAATTCCTAAAGAGCACAGATTTAGTTTTAGTTATATCCCCCGGGTCCCACAGTGGTACAGAGTAGGTGCTTAATAAATGCTAATTGATTGAATTATACAATATATAACATATTAGTGTAATGAATACGATATACTTTACATACAAAATATATGTATATTTGTGCATGCTTGTAAGTATGTGTATGTGCACGTAGCATGTGTGGCATGTCCCTGCCAGTCACTCACTCTTTCTCCAGTCTGTATGAAAAGGAACTAAAGATATTCCTTTTCAGCCACCTGTCAGTATCTACTTATGTCAGTCCATATTAACCATAAGCTAGAATAATTATTCTCAAAAATTAATTGCATCAAGCCTAAATCCCATAGCCTAGCATGCAAGACTTTCAATTAGCACTGTGCTCTACAAAACGATGGCTTTAAACATTTGCTAAATTAATACTAAATGCTCTTAATCTCATTTTCATTACTTCCTTACATAAACCCCCAGCCCTGATCAAACTAATCTGTTTGATGTCTTCTACATACACATTTACTAGGTCTTCCTACCCGTCTTCTACCCAGAACATTCTCTTCTCTCTTTTAATGCCAAGATTTCCTACATATTTTAAAAGGAAAAAAAAAAGCCTGAAACACATGTGCCTCCTTGAGGAAACTTTCCCTAACTGATCCTTGTCTTATTTGAAAATCCCTTGGAGATTACTTATTGTGTATATACTTTGTATATTTACACTTGGTGATGTGGCACTCTGGAAGAAGTCGTCTTCTCTTGTTTCTTGTATATTTATTCTATTCCCAAATCCCATAGGCTCCACAAGGTCAGGACCATGTTAAGTCTGTTTCTTTTGTATCCTTTTCCTCCACTCCACTGCCATCAAACTACTTCTAAGTAGTAAAAAAATCAAATGGTGGTGGCTGTCATTTTTATGAGTTGTTTTGCATTCAGTGGTAAAATTTGACAAAACCATACTTACATGAGCCCAGGCTCATTGATGAAAAACACATCCTGTTTTAATTAAAGAGGAATTTATTCCTTAAAATATTCAATTCCCCTACAAAAATGGCTAATCTTATCAGTTTCTTATTTTATTTCACAAATAAACTGCCACTTTACTCAGAAAGCTCAGAGAATTAAGGAAGAATTGAGACCACTTCAATAAAGTGGCAGCATACAAAATAAGTTCACAAATATATTAAGCATTTTTAATCAAGTGCTAACAAAAACTATAAGGAAATGATAGGATGAAAAATTCTAATTAAAATATCTATTAAATTACCAAAAAAGAAAAGAAAAAAGAAAATATCTATAAAATGGATAAAATATCTGAGGGTTGACAAACTAAGACATGGAGAACTTAAATGAACACAAATATAAAACACTTTGCAGAAATAAAGGGATACAAATAATTAAAAGATTCAATGTTTATGGTTAAACCTCATAAATATAATAAAAATCTGTGTGTATGACTTTACAGCATAAGTGCTATATCAAACTTCCAAGTATTTTCCTTGAAGAATTAGACCCCCAAAAAAATACTTCTAAAGAAACAGAAGGTTAAGGGTCTTAAAGAAAACAATGGGAAAACATGACAAACAATACACAGACTACTGCTTTGAAATTGTATCATAAAGCAGGAATCCGCAAAACTCTTTGATAGAAGATTTTTTTTTTAAATCAGCAATGTAGATAAGCAGGATACTAGATAACTACTTAAGCAAGACACATAAGGAAGCAGCCTTATGGTTTGGACCTTAATTGGATACTTCTGTTACTAGGACAAGAACTCTATTTGACAAATTTTCTATGAAAATAATTAGGTATTTTGGCAGAAATTAGGCTTATGCCAACATTTTACATCTAAACTAAAATAATTTCCTATGGATACCTGACTCAAATATTAGATTACATTATGAAAAATAGAAAGGAGAGAAAAAGAGGTACCCTTTGACAACAATTTTGTTTATACAGCATTCAAACGCTTTCATGAACAAAATTAATGTAGCTAGAATAAGAAGAGGAAACTGCTGAGCATGGAGGGAGAATGATATGCTGCAAAGAGAAGATGGAGTTCAAATCCTGCCTCAGACACTTTAGACAAATCACTTAACCTCTGTGCCTCATTTTGTTTATATCTCTAAATTAAGGGAGTGGGGTTTGGTGGCCTCTAAGATTCCTTTCAACTTTAAATTTATGATCCAATGAGTGTGGAAAATATATTGGCATTATACGTCAGATAAAATATTGACATCTAGGCTACATAGAGAATTGTTTCAAATATACCAGACCAGAAGCCATTCTCCAAAAAATAAATAGTCAAGAGATTTGATAGTTTCCAGGAGAAAATAATTATCAAATGAAAGCATTCCAATCACTAATAATGCACAAAATAAAATTAATAAAGTTTCACCTCACACCCTTTAAATTAGTAAAAGTAGCAAAATAAAAAAAATGAGTGAATGAATGAATGAAAAATGAATAAGTAAATAAAAACACATGAATACTCAATGTAGGAGGGACATATTAATAGCCTGTTGATGAAGTTGTAAATTGGTCCTACCAGTCTGGAATTTAATTTAGAAGTATGTGTTAGATGGCTTTGTATTATTTTTAGTTATAAGGAAGGGTTCAGTAGATAAGGGATAGATATTAAGTAGAAATGACCCCTGTGGAAGAAAAAGCAATAATACAATTTTTTAAATGCACAGACTCTTGTCAAATATACAATAAAGCAGGTATCCTTAGATCGTGTGTTAAATTGTAGTTATTTACATCATATAGAGGAGCTTGCTTTTAACCTGTTATTCTCAAATATATTTATAAATAACATAGAATGAAATATACAAAGAATCATATATGACTATGTGTTTTAAGAAAATCACTGAGTATATACCCAGGTATCCAATAATAACAATTTGTTAAGCATTGTAGAGCTACAGCATTCTAAATGGTTAGTAAACTGCTTAAAAATTCTGAAGCATTCCTAAAAGGTTTCACTTAAAACATTACAGCAATAAAATCTTATTGAAGTGCTGCTTTTGTTAATTTTCTACAGACTAGACAGTGAAGAATTAAAGTTGTTTTGTTTTGTTTTTTTTTTACTTTCCTTACAAGTAGCAAATAAATTGCTGTTTTGTTTTTAAATAAACCCCTGGCCTTGAGTTTTGGCCTCTTAATAGTAGCCTACATGGTTGACTACTTTTGGTGTTAAATTTTCTTAAATTGTATTTCTGTCAGTATATCATTTTTTTAAGCAATGGACCCTATAATAGCACACATTGGTCTGTCAGGAGTGCATTTTAAACAGTATGACAGTTATTTTTCACTACAGGAGACAAACAATGATATGTATTACATGCAGTAAACATTGCCTTTGAAACACAGGGTTGGTTTGCTTTGCATTCATCAGTCTAAAAAAATCTTACTGTGCCTTTTATGGGGGTGGGAGAGAAACCCTACCTCTCATTAATGATAGCCAAAGGCTATAGGTTTGTAACAAGCCAACAATACACATTCACATTTCTCATGGAAAGAAACCTTGATTAAATATTACATGAGATGGTTGAAACATGGCAAAGTAGATTAGGATATATTTTGAAACTATTAGTAGGAAGGAGGTTGATATATAGTGTAAACTTCCTCACTTAAATATATACATATATATGTATGTGTGTGTGTGTACATACACACAGAGACATGTGTATGTAGATCTATACATACAAATATATATACACATACATACACATATATCTGAATTGTTATACAACTGTAGTTTTCAATTAAATCAAACAAGCCTTTATTAAATTTCTACCACATGCCAAAATCTATGAATACAAAGCAAAAAGCTAAACAGTGTTTCCCTCAAGGAACTCACATTCTAACTGAGGAGATAACATGCACATCAGTAGGTATACACAAAAGAGATAATGTACGTTGTGTGCGTGGGGGGCGGTGTGGAGTAAGCTTTCCCCCCCAAAATGGACAAAAGGTGAGTTTAATAGTAAATATCCTTAAATAGTGTTATCTGTGAATTCCTTAATAACTATAAGTGAATTAAAAAAATAATAGAAAAATAGTTTGCAAGAAACAAAGCCAGAAAGGAGAAGAGAATATCAGCATTAGATAATAATAAGAATATCTAGGAGCAGCTAGGTGGAACACCAGCCCTGAAGTTAGGAGGACCTGAATTCAAATTGGCCTTGGACTTTCACTAGCTGTATGACTTTGTGCAAGTCACTTAACCCCATTCCTGCCTCCCCCTCCCCCTCCCCCACCAAAAAAAATAATATTGAGGTTTCTTTATATAACAATGGGTACTCATTTCCTAGTTCTATGACTTATTTTTTATCAATGAAAGGAGATAGAACAGATTATTTAAAGTCTCTATGTATCTATAAAATTGAGAAAAGCAAAATTTACTTGATTTTAAAATATAAATTATTTAGGAAAACTTTAGTATAAAAGAGAAAATACATTTATGGTGTTTTTAGAGGATGGATAAATAATTAGGATGGCAAAGGATAACCCTGCAAAATCCCCAGAAAACTGCACCTAAATAAATGGCTCATTACAGATTTAATTCTCCCTAAATCCACTTAGTCACCTATTCTAATTTTCAACAAACCTCACCATACATAATTCTTCGCAGTGAAAACTCTTAATGCTATGTATATTGTCTATTTTTATTTTCTTCAATAAAGATGAATGAAAGTAGGTTTAAAAATCTTGTATTTTATAATCCTTCATAATGATGGGAAGCCGTTATTAAAAATCCACCTTCTTGGGGCAGCTAGGCGGCACAGTGGATAGAGCATCGGCCCTGGATTCAGGAAGACTGGAGATCAAATCTGGCCTCAGACACTTGACACTTACTAGCTGTGTGACCCTGGGCAAGTCACTTAATCCTCATTGCCCCACCAAAAAAAAAAAAAATCCACCTTCTCTGGGATGAATGAACCTAGTTTTTTGAACATTTCCCCATGGGTCTCTTTGGGTCTTTAAATAATCTTTCTAGCTATGCCAATATCCCTATATAGCACTATTCTGTTGTTGTTGTTGTTGTTGTTGTTGTTGTTGTTGTTTGTCCTTCATTCTGGAAGAGAACCATGATATTGGGGTGATATCGTTTCTTGAGTGAATCAGATTTACGTGAGGGAGGTCTGTGCAAGGTCACCAGCCTCACTCTCTTCTCCAGAGCTATCTGGGTCCAATGGCAAGATATTATTCATCAGAATGACTGGAGATGGCTCCAGATGTTTAAGACAATTGGGGTTAAGTGACTTAACCAGGGTCACACAGCTAGTATCTGAGGTGAGATTTGAACTCAGGAGCACTTCTCTATTCAATTTATCAATCATTTGTCAAGCACCTATGATATACTAAGGACTAGGCAGGGGATAGAAAGATAAGAATGAAATAATCCTTTCCATCCAGTTTATCTTCTACTGGGGGAAAAAAGTATGCATGTGTTTGTTTTTGTGTGTACACATATAGGGGAGAGGGAGAGAGAGAATACAAATTCAAAGGAATTGGGTTAGTAGGAAAAACACTAAAAGGGGCAGGGAGATCTTTCTGTGGGTAGTGGCATCTGTGTTTGAAGGGAGGGATTCTATAAGGGGAAGGTGAGGAAGGAGAACATTCTAGTGTAAGCAAAGGTTCAGATATGAAACAGCATGTTTCCAGTTGAAAGCAAGTTCCTTCAGTCTCTGGGGTTTATAGCAGACCCTAAACTATACATGGAATAAGCCTGACATCACTTGTCAGTCCTTAAAAAACCGGATTTGTAATCAGAAGACCTCCATTCAAATTCAAGTTGAAATAGAATACTAATAAAGTCTCTTCCAACTCTAAACCTATGATCCTCTGATCATAATTCAATTCAACAAACAACTATTTTTACCCATTTACTTAGTGTGCTAGGTGCCAAAGGCATAGGCAAAAAGTTAATATTGATCAGGAAAATTCAAACTGATATTTTTCCTAACTAACAATGATAATAACATGGGCAGGTGGGTTATGTGGTAAGATGATTCTATGAGGAATCACTACTTTAAAATTAGATAAATACTTCAAAGAAAACCACACATTTGGAATTAAAAGAACTTACACAATTTTTAGAACAGAAACATATTTCTGTCTTAAAAGACAGTAACAATTCTAAGAAAACAGAGTTTGTTAGACAAATATATAGATCTATCAAAATAAAGATAAGCTATGTAATTTTTAGGATCTACTAAAAAAGTCATGAATGAGTCATTAAAAGAAAAAGTATTGTTTAGCACAAACTATAATAAATTAATACTTAATATATTTTTGATGTTTTAAAGGTCATGAATTGTTATCTCGAAAGCTAGCTGAAAATCTCAATCATCCAAGAGAACAACAAAACACAATTCATAGCATCTAGATCATTTTAGTTCATAGCAAATGCCTTGGTTTGAACACCTGCCTCTTAACTCTTCATAAAACAGAATAACAAGTCAACAAGATCAAGCCATAGACAAGCTTTATTCTCTGAGGTCTCATTCTGAAGGGACCAATCCCAAGTTATTAAAGGTAATGCAAATAAAGCACAAGCTCTGTTACTTTCACTAAGCTGAAAAGGCTTGAAACATATGCCAGACAATGGGCCTTAATGTAGCTGTGACCTGAGGACTACCCCCAAGATACTGACCACTTGATGGATATTCCCAGCCACATTAGTATATAAAAACAGTTGAGAAAACTATTGTGGAATTGTGAATCTCATCAATACAAGTACTTATACTGATAAAACCATAAATCTATATGCTTTATTAAAGTAGAAAGAAGTTCAAATTAAGTGTTTGGGATGGGTACACAGGTTGCTTAGGACAAGAAGGTAACTGAAAAGTTGACAGCTGGATAAGAAGTATATCGTCCTGCTCCTAGTTTCATGATTGTTTTCCTAGCTATGGAGAAAGATAGGAGATATTCTAGGAATAACCCAAGGAGAAAGCAGACCCCAGGAACCTTAGGGTGACGAAAAGAAGAGTGTCTCAAGGTGTCTCATCTCTTCTTTATTCTTTTGGCAGCTAGGTGGCAAAGGGTTCAGAATCCTGGGCCTGGAGTTAGGAAGACCTGAGTTCAAATTTGGCCTCAGATACATACTAGATATGTGACTCTGGACAAGTCACCTAAGCTTTTGTTTGCCTCAGTTTCCTCATCTCTTATATGGGGATAATAATAGCAACTACCACCCAGTGTTGTTGTGAGAATCAAATAAGATAATAATTATAAAGTCCTTTGCTGGCGCATAGTAAGCAATATAAAAATGCCAGCTACTATTCTTATTAAATAAGCTCCAAGAGTTCACCTTTATTGAACCTCCCTGTATTAGCTACACAGACCTGAGCCATCACTCACTGAGACATTTCCTCTGCATCATGTTCAAACTATGGATGTGTATGTATGTGTGTGTGTGTGTGTGTGTGTGTGTGTGTGTGTGTGTACATATACACACATATGGATTGCTTTGCAAAATATTTTTAAATGGCAGTGCAGCTAAATAAAATTTTTTTCTAACTTAAATTTCCCTCTTTCCTTTAATCCCTTTAAGTCCAAATGGTCAAACCAGTTCTTACAGGTACAGGATTAATGAACATAAATCTTTATTTAAGTTCCTGATATTGTTCAGCCTTTCTTCCTGATACCTGAAAAGACTTTGTTCCAGAACAGGATGAAAGATGGATGACAAAATGTAACATTAACAAAGGCATCCATATGAGATCATTGTGTTTCTTTCTCATTATTAGATTTGCCTACATTGATTTCTTTTCATGATATCAACTTTCTAGCCTTTTTTTGCAAGTTTGGATTTGAAGGTGGAAATCCAGTTAAAATAAATGGCCATAACTTTCACTTTAAATATTTAGAATAAAGGACTTAGAGTCATTTAAAGAAAATGCAAACTCCAAGACTAGAATTACTGACATTTCTGGCTTAGGCATAGAAAAATGGCAGCCTCTAAGGGACACAGGTGTCTAGAATCTACTCCAACTAAGTGTTTAGATCAATCACAACATGGTTAGGAAAGAGTCTAAGAGCATCATTCACCAACACAGTACCAAGCTACATGCTGTGCAGCCAACTGTCCGATTTACTTTACATGTATTCATCAAAAGGTCACAATTCAATAGCATTAAAATGTCTATTAGTATGAACTACAATATATGTAGAGAAAATTTTTTGCCTAATTTACAAAAGTTCACTTTAGTCTGTGTCATAAACAGCAGTGATGTTTAATTTTAACCCATCCAATACAACCAACCAAATTATTCAGAGATACTCAGATAACAGAAACTTAAAGGGCATTACCATAGACTTTAGTGGTAGGGAGTAAGGAGATTTCAAGCATATCAGAATTGTTACATAGTCACTCTGACATACTAATAGTGAAAATTTTATGAACTGTGTCCTATGTTGCCAACTGAACTAAATTTAATGAGACATTAACATGGTGGCAGCAGACAATGTTAGAGACATGGACCTATATAGTTTCTTAGTATTAAAATCCCCCATCATTCTTACATGAAATACCTCCATTCACTTGGCTTCCTCTCAATGTCATCTATTCATGTTACGTAAATGAGACCTTAAGTCAGAATCATATTAATAACCAGGGGGTAGGGCCAATCTATACAGCATGGCCAGAGATGTCTGAGATGAATAGTCTCACTTCTTAGTACCTCTCTTTATTCCTTTCCACTTATAAGGAATATGGAATCTGTGCATTGTGGCTGGTAGCAAAAATAATGGTGTATTACATTCTAGAAGCATGAAATCCAAAGAAGTGTTTATTAAGGAAAGTTATACAATATCAACAAGGGTGATGCTTCTGTGTATTTGTGCTATAGGGAGAGGAACAGATAAAAAAACAGTAAAAACCAGCAAAACTACACTCCAGTTCTCCCTCCAACCAACTACTCATTGAAGATGACTCTATGGCCTAGATAGAGTTCTAAAGGTTAGCTCCTGGCTCGTAAAGAAACCAATCAATAACTACATAGTGTAACACATTCAGGTTTTAGCTGTTATGAACTCCCTTCCCTTGCTTCTCTTATCCTGCCATCTACTACTATAATTCTAAGGAATAAAACAAGTAAAATATGTAAAGACCTTTAAAGTAGCATGTGACAAATGTGGATTCACAGGAATACTAGTAAATCATATAAATTAAATATAATTCTAGTAAATTACGTAAAAGTTCAGAAGTACATGATCATTATCTCATCTGTTTCTATGTTCTTCATAAAATGCCTAGTAAAATTCTGTTTGGATGCTTCAATGTGACTTATTACATAATGAATATTAAATCTAATTATAAAAACATTAGGACCAATATAATCTGTATGTTATGAATGTGTCACATTAAACATCTTAACTACAGATATGTTTCCCATTATTGGAATAGTAAAATGGTAGAAAGAACTTTAGATGATGGTAATTAAAAGCACAAATATTCTATTTCATAGGGAGGCTTCCATGGAAGATGTTTGTTTTGACAATGTGAGAAGAACCTCTTCCAGAAATTTTCTACTTAAGGTTCAGAACTGAAACTTACCCTATGACTTCAACTCCTAAAAGCAGGAGGAAATGGTTAAGTACAATCCTGAAAGTCACCCCTTTATTTCAAGAGTGAGGCGACATGGGGCAGCTAGGTGGTGCAGTGGATAGAGCACTGGCCCTGGATTCAGGACAACCTGAGTTCAAATCCAACCTCAGACACTTGACAGGTACTAGCTGTGTGGCTCTGGGCAAGTAACTTAACCCTCACTGCCCCACAAAAAAAAAAAAAAAAAGAGTGAGGCGACAATACAGAAAATAACAGCTATTAATTAAAAACTTTCCCCCGTTCTCTCTAGTCAGTAACATTTATTCCTTGGGCCCCATCTTATATTTTTCAGTCCTCTAATGTTGCTGTTGTTGTTGCTTGTCCTTCATTCTAGAAGAGGACCGTGGCATTGGGGTGATGTCATGACTTGCACTGAACTTGATTTAAGTGAGCGAGGGCTGTTCAAGGTCACCAACCTAACTCTCTCCTCTGGGGCCATTTGGGTCCAGTGGCAAGATATACAGTTGAACAACTGGAGATGGCCCTGGATGTTGAAGGCAATTGGGGTTAAGTGACTTGCCCCAGGTCACACAGCTACTAAATGTCTGAGGTAAGATTTGAATTCAGGTCCTCCTAACTTCGGGGCCAGTGCTCTATCAACTGCACCATGTAGCTGCGCCAGTTCTCTATTGTACTTATCTTACATTACAATCATTTACATACAAACACACACACACACACACACACACACATATATATCTAGTAAACTTTTAGTTCAATGCAGATAAGTATTATTTGTTATCCATAAACTTCATGTTGTCCCCACTCTACACAGCAGGTAGAAGTAAGCATTTGTTGAACATAAAATTGCATACAAGATGAAAGTATTATATACATCAGAACCTTTATCTCATATATTTATATAAGATTGTATGTGTGTGTGTATGTGTGTGTGTGTGTGTGTGTGTATGTGTTTGTACCCACGCATGTGTGTAACCTGGCCTTCACCCATGCCTGGGAGACTGTGTGCTGTAATCTATATAGAAGGAGATGGGAATTCTGATTCATGTAGAGAAAGAGTAAAAGATTTTCTGAATTCCAGAGCCAGCACAGACAGAAACAGACAGACAGACACACACACACACAGATGCTAAAGATATGTAGGGGAGGTTGGCTCTTCAATATTTTCCTGATTTATGAATTAACTCCCCAGCTAATAGTTAGAAATGGCTAGCCTTTGAGTAAGATTGAGACTTTTCCTTTCTACTGAAATAAGGTCTTATTACTCCCAGCTAAAAAGCTCATTTACTCTTGTGGGCTGTTGTTGTTGTTGTTGTTGTTGTTGTTGTTTGGGGGGGTGTTGTCTATTCAATATGTGCAAACTGCCCTAATTCTGTTTTCTCTTTTTTTCTTTTCTTTTCTTTTTTTGTAGGCAATGGGGGTTAAGTGACTTGCCCAGGGTCACACAGTAATAAGTGTCTGAGGCCAGATTTGAACTCAGGTACTCCTGAATCCAGGGCCAGTGCTTTAACCACTGCGCCATCTTGCTGCCCCAATTCTGTTTTCTCTTACTCTGTTTTGCTTGGGAAAAAAACAAGTTCACTTGATAGTCCCTGTTTGTGATGGACTTTTGCATCTGGTGGGAAGGAGCTAAGCTGGCAAGAGGAAATAAACTTAAGGGCTGTCCTTCCTATTAAAAGCAATCAAGGATGGGGCAGCTAGGTGGTGCAGTGGATAAAACACTAGCCTTGGATTCAGGAGGACCTAAGTTCAAATCCAGCCTCAGACACTTGACACTTACTAGCAGTGTGACCCTGGGCAAGTCACTTAACCCTCGTTGCCCCACAAAAAACAAAAAAATAATAACAAAAAGAAAAACAATCAAGGAAACAGCCTTTCTTCTAAATCTATCACCCCCTAAAAATCAATATTTAGGGAGTGAAGACAGATATAATTCTAGCCTATTATACCTCTTAGAGATTGGAAGACAGAGTATCCAGCCACAATGGGATTCCTAGGACTTGCCCATCCCTTTCCTGACATAGCAAGCTAGTGATTCAGGTACAGTCCTTGGCTTAATCCTCCCTGCAAAAGGGAGTCCAGGTATCTATTCATGCCACCAGCAAGTGTTGCCTATATAGACAAATCACACCTGGGCACAAATGTTAAATGTGGATATAAGAAAATTTCCCAATGCAATTCTAAATCAGTGTTTAGTAGAGTACAAGCACAAATGAAAAGAATCTTGGAGAAAATGTTAGTAAGAGATTATCAACATTATTACCATAGAAAATATATACATTGGGACTATCACTTCTCCAGTATGCTTGATATTATGCCTCTCAATGTAGTCAATGACCACATTAACTTTATTTCCCTGTCATATTACATTAATGACTCATTTGGACCTTAGAGTTCACTAAAATCTCCCCTTTTTAATTCAAATTGCACCACTACCATCTTATGTGGAGCTGAGTTTATTTTTTAACCTAAAGATTCCCCCCCTTTCCTTTTTTAATCTAAGATCCGAGATTTCACTGTTGTGAGAATTCCTCAGTATAGAAACCCCCTACTTACACATAGATCCAGACCAGCAAATCATCTAGGTCTTCAATAGCCATCACAACATTGAGAAGTGAGATGTTCATAGTCACAAGCCTAGGTGTCAGAGCTATGAGCAGCATAGGTCTTACTGACTCCAGAGCCATCTTTCTAGTTACTCACTGTGCTATGCTGCTGAATATTTCACACGTTTCTTTGTTACATTTCATCAAATTCTATTTGGTCCAAACTTCTGATCCATCACAATAGTTTGTCACCCAATGACTCAGCAATGACATCTATTTTTGCATCATTTGTAATTTATTAAACTTGTTATCTATGGTTCTATCCAAATTATAAAGAAAAATATTGAAAAGCACAAGGCCAAATAGCCTCCTGCAGTAATCCACTTAAGACTCTCTCTTCAAGCTAACATGAAACCATTAATGAGTACTTTGGGTCCTACCCTTCTAATAGGCTAACCATAATTAGCCTATATCTTTTCATGTTTTCCACAAGAATAGGATAGACTTTGTCAAATGCTTGGTTAAAACACTTAACTATTCATGTCACCTTCCTGTTCTATCAGTATATTAACCATGTCAAAAAACAAGTCAGTCAGGGAAGCTAGGTGGTACAGTGGATAGAGCAGTGGCCCTGGAGACAGGAGGACCTAAGTTCAAATCCAGCCTCAGACACTTAACACTTACTAGCTGTGTGACCCCGAGCAAGTCACTTAACCCCAACTGCTTCACAAAAAAACCCAAAAAAACAAAAAAACAAGTCAGTCAAGATTTTAAGATAGATAGTTCCATTCTTAATATTCAATTATTCCTGCTACATCCACACACATTAATTCCCCCCACAAACCTTAGATCTCAGATTCCTAGAACTATATGGGATCATCTGATCTAGTCTCTTTCACATTACATTTGAGGAAACTGAGGTATAGATTTTAAACAGCAGCTGTTTAAATTTAATGAATTTAATCAGCAGCTAAACAGAGAAATTGGGACCAGAATCTAGCTCTCCTGCCTCTTCCCCTCTTTCCCCTAGCCCTTTTTCTTCAATACTACATTACTTTCAGATTTTACAAAAGGACACTCAGGAGTCTTTGATTTTGTTTACTTTTTTTCCTTTATAAGTACGAATCTAAGAAACAGATATATTTATTCCAAAGGATCCATAATTACCACTTGGCTTAGGTATATAGAGAGGTATCCTTTGTTCATGTTAGACGTGATAGAAATTTTCCAAATCCTTATCGTTTTAACAGATTCCAGCCTCTTAAAAAATCTCTTCCAGAACTTAGGGTAGTGTTAACTTCTGCTGCAAAATTCAGTGATTAAAACAAGTTTATCTCTAGACTCACATGAAAATTTAAAATAACTTTAAAGTGCTATACATATTTAAGGTAGTTATTATAATACTGGACTTTAATATTAGATTTTACATCTTTGTAGCACTTGGATACATCCTCTACCAACTCACAAGGTGGGTTCTCCTATAGACAAGTCTATCCCATGGCTAACATAATCTGACATTCCATATACACTTAAAATTGTAACTCCCCAATTCCCACTAATGTGTATCTTCTAGTTGGCCAGGGAACACTAGTTCAAAGCAAAGATATTTTATGAAATAATCTAAGGACAACAGTATTCTTCTATAAATACTAATACCATCAGTGGAAATAATAGATATGCCTTGGGAATATGACTAGGGCATATAAATGGAAGGACAACACTGGTTTCTGATGCTTCCAGGCTGTGGACGTGACCCAATTGCCAGGCATTCAGTCTCTGGCAATTGTTATTCCCTGGTTTCACATGGCTACTATTCACATTACTCCACTAGTCCTATGGTTCCTTTCTATCTTTAGCAGAAATGTTCTCTCTAGGGGAAGCTAGGTGGCACAGTGAATAAAACACCGGCCCTGGATTCGGGAGGACCTGAGTTCAAATCCGGCCTCAGACACTTGACACTTACTAGCTGTGTGACCCTGGGCAAGTCACTTGACCCTCATTACCCTGCCAAAAAAAAAAATCAATAGCTTTATTCTGCTACAGTGGAAAAAAGGAACCTCACAACTCAAGACGACTCTGCTACACGAATAAAAAACCCTTAACATAATAATTATCCCATGGAAATGAAAAAGTTGGGTCTATTTCCGCTAAACTTTGGCCATCTAGAAATGAGTGTCCCTTCCCAGGGAAGTTGGCTTGCTCCAATGGAGTGCCAACCTTTATGAAGTACAAACGAGCCCCTTTTTCATAGTGCCTTCTAGTTTAAATCTGCTTTATGAATTGTCTTTCCTGGTCACTGAACGCTGTCTGTACCTCTTTATCTCAGGCTTAGAAATTTCTTAAAGCTCCTTATAATTCCCAGTGGCTAAATTATACTTAATCATTATCCACTTAAATGGCAATCTTTGAGCCAAGTGACAAAAGCTTTTAGGGTCCAGGGTCCACAAGGTTCTTAGTTCAAAAATTCTTTTGCTTTTCTATGCAGGGGATTTTTAGGTAGAAAGGACAGAAACAAATTTTAACCCAGAGGACAACTCTATTATCTTTCTCTTGCTTAGCTATATTCCAAAAATCTTCCAGGGATTGGACCCTATACTATGGAATACTTTATGGTTTTGAGCACCCTTCACAAATGATTTCTAATCATATCCACAATTGTTCCTGTGAGATAATCTTCACTTTAGATTATAAAATGACCTATTTCCTATAACATTTATAGTGCCTGGGACTGTAATGAAGAGACAGTATTTTTTTCATTATCTGACTGTACTGAATTCTAAGAAATGAGTAGGCATCTACCAACTAGTTAAATTAGATATTTTAATTAGACCAAAATAAATGGATTGTAATCTTTCACCTTTTTTTAAAATCATCTCTTTATGGGGGCAGCTAGGTGGCGCAGTGGATAAAGCACCGGCCCTGGATTCAGGAGTTCCTGAATGTGGCCTCAGACACTTGACACTTACAAGCTGTGTGACCCTGGGCAAGTCACTTAACCCCATTTCCCCGTTTAAAAACAAAAAACAAAAAAAAATCATCTCTTTATGTCTTCATTCATGTGCACTGGTTATTACCTCCATCTAACAGAGCTTTTTGATGCTGGTATTTTCCTGTTCCTTCAAGTCCCGCATCACTGACCATATTTTTCTTATGACCCATTCTGCCACACATATGAAAAAAAATTTCTCATGGAACTTTGCAGAGACTTATCATTTATATTTTTCATAAGGAATGGCAAGCTGTATAAAGAAATAAAAAGGATTAACTTGTATTCTGAATAAATATGTAAGCTCTTTGAAGGCAGGGGCTATCATTTTTGTTATTAATGTTTGGATTGTATGCCTTGGGCCTAAAACAGTATCTGAGGTGCTTGTAGGATAATAGGATCACAGATTTGGAGCTGAAGGAACCATAAAGGCCATCTACTTCAACCATCTCATTTCAGATGAAAAAACTCAGACCTAGAAAGGTTGTCACTCACTCAAGGTTACACAGATATTCAGTTTGAGAGGAAGGGTTTGAACTCAGTTTTTCCAATTCCAAAGTGAGAGCTCTTTCAACTATATTATATTGTTGTCTTACTTAATACATATCTGCTCAATGAACAAAGATCAAATGGAATGAAACTACGAGGCAACTGAGTAGAAAAACAATAGAAGCCATGCACAAACAATATTGTTAAACTATTAGATGAAATTTACAGGAAAAAGTATATACTCTAAATAAAATGAACAAAATCATGTTACATGGTTTTACATAATTTATCAGATGTCATGATTGATGCTCCTCCCACTTCCCCCATGGCCATGCTCACCACCAAAAAAGAGAAATTATGGGCAAGCCAACAAAAAAGGCATAAAGTAAAATAAATAGCATATATTTTTTTTAAAAGCTGCAAAAGGATCTCTTTTCAAAGTATAGATAGCATATATGACAACTATGTATGTAGCATTTGACAACCATAAAAAAATTTAGGAAGATTCTAAACTTCTTTTCACTTTAGGAGGGCTAATAGAACTATGGGGAGAAAAGGCTATAAGAAAAATAAAGAGGAAGACATAAGCCTTTAAATAATAAGTTAACCCAATCAGTAGTATAAAAATTCAGGCATTTCCCCAATCTTTGCTATTTGTTCCTTGTTGTGGTTCCATGGGATAAGTAGGATAGGAATTTGTTTCTTTAAGGCTTCTAGTCTATGATTAAAGATCACAAAGTTTAATACCCTTTATTATTACTTGTCAGATTGTGTATTTATGTTTATTTAAAGTGATTATTTTCATTAATAAAACTGGTTTACATAGAAGATATTCCCACCACATGAACAATGTTTTGTTTAAAATTGAGTTCGGAGTACTTTTTTTGCAAAGCACTTTATATTCTAGACTTTATTTCCTCTTTAGTCCAGTTA
Organism: Dromiciops gliroides; assembly: GCF_019393635.1. Classification (NCBI taxonomy): domain Eukaryota; kingdom Metazoa; phylum Chordata; class Mammalia; order Microbiotheria; family Microbiotheriidae; genus Dromiciops; species Dromiciops gliroides. The sequence continues at coordinate 185,373,135 of NC_057865.1, read as the reverse complement.
GTAAGTCTTCCATATTAAATAACACTATGTATACCAATCACCTTAATATAGAAAGCCAACATTGCCTTTAGACCTTCTATCTCTTCCAAGATGTCACAGGTATGCTTCCACCCCAACGCCCCAGACTCTTCTATACAGCCCTAGTAGTATAACTTTTTAACACCCTGAAGCAAAATTATAAAGCCACAAAGTGGTTATGTATGAAACCAAGAATTGCATAAAAGGTTAGGAAAATATGTGCGTGAAAAAACTATCCAAGATGTTTTGACATACAGGGTTCTAAGCCCCAAACTTTACAATCCAAAAGTTCCACTTAACCTTGCTAGTACTCATACACTTCATAATAGGAAAAATGAAGAGAAAGCTCATAATTTAAACACAGCTTCAGACTGAAGGAATATTAAATTAGAAAGATAAACATCCTACTTTAAAATGGCTAGAGTATAGCTTCCCATGCTTTATAAGGTAAATGTCTACTATAGAGGAAACGTTTCTTAGGAAGTGAAATAAAGTAGGGATAATTTATTAAGCACAAAATCTGACAGTGGAAGGAGTGTTAACAGGTATGCTATTAAACACCACTGAAACAGACAGAAGCAGCAGTATCATTTGAGTCAATTAAATCACAAGGTAATTTAGGAATTTTAGACTTTAAAAAAATAAGCAAATTTTCTACTGAAAATGTTTACCAGCCACTTTTAGAGTACCTGATGTTTGAAATTACTAGATAGCATGTCTTGGCAAAAGATACTATTATGTTTTCAAGTGCCAGATTCTACCAAAGAAAATTGAAATACCTTAGAGGTCTGTCACTGAAGGAAGTACAAAACCATGATTTTTAACATTCCAAACCTTTCCCTTCACATTACTCCACAAAGTTGGTTATTCCTCAATTTTTATCTTTTCTTGTTCATGTATGATTTTTTTTTACTATAGGAGCTCGAAGAATAGGCTTCTTAGCAAGAAAGGTATCTATATGCCTTTATCACTACATCACATCCCAAATGGTGTTAAGAACCAGCAAAAATTACAGAAATGTAGATAGTGAAAATCCAGTGTCACATTTTTGCTGTTTTGTAGTCACTCTCAAAATATAATAAATTAATTCTACTACATAGAACATTAATAAGAAAATTAGAAAACAATGAATGGGAATAAAAATCTAAAATATGAAATTGGATTCAATTCCCTATTAAAATATCATTTAGGTTTCATGTGTTCTATGTTTCTCATCTTAATTCAATAAATGCTATTAACCAATTCCCCTTCATGCAAAATGGGATAAAGCTTAAAATGATGCAAACTCATAGAAATTTTAAGGAATTTTCAGAAAGGAACATCAAAGACTTAATATGCTCTCAATTTTATGAAGCAATATTCAATAGTCATTTATATCAACCAATTATTCTAAGTTATATTTGATATAGAACAAAGTCTTACTTTCCATGCTCACAGTTATTTAGTTCACAGGATATATTCAGAATCTGACATTTGCCAAATTACTGTTTTCATCCTGCTACTTTTCGTCACCACAACACAGCAAAATCCTATTTATTTTTCATTTTGCATTATTGAAAGAACATTAAGTTCTATTAAAGGGCTAACCAATTTTAACAATAAGGTTACAAAGCACTGTGCTCACTTTGTTATATTCTAGAAACATCCAAAAATAGAATCAAACTCAGAAGTCTATATATTTACTATGTTCAAAATAATCTTTTTTTTCAATTTACAAGTAAGTTATTTCTGGATGTCTAATTTTAAATATACTTGTGAAAGCAGAAATCTTTTTTTTCCTATTAAATACAATATACCTAATATCTTAGATGTGAAAGTTATCTGGATTGAAGAATTCCATGCTTCAAAAGGATAGATCATAGTTAAAAAAAAAACCCACAATTTTTTATGATTTCTAAGGTCCAGTGAAATGCTATATTTAATTTAAAGTTAAGATGAAATTTCATAATTATGTAATGCATATTTAAGAATATTAGAAAAAGTTAAAAAAGCTATAGAAGCACTCACATACCTAAAGGATTTTAATAAATTTACATCTTCCTCCCTCAAGCCACCCATGTGACCAGTTTACCCTTAAATATTACAAATGCCCACTGGTTATGCTTATTAAGTTTTTCTTTCCTTCTTCCTATCGAACATGCTATGAGATTTCTTTATGAAATATATTTAGATATTTGTTTTGTCCTAGGGTATTATTATATAGTCCACTGCATTGTGAAGATGTATTCTGTAAATGCCAAAACCCTCTCAGCTATTTTTCAATTAAGAACAATATTTTGAATTTATAAAAATGAATAATACTCTATTATATTTGAATTATGAAATAATTTTAAAATAGACTGGATTTCCATAGGCCTAAAAACATTTCTTACTCACATTACCTTGGAAAATTAATAAGGTTAAGGGTGATGACAATAGGAATTTTGGAGGACACACAGCAAATGAGTACAGAAGACCAAGAAATTACACTAAATATTAAACTCTCTGAGTCTCCTTTTACTTATCTGTAAAGGGAGGGAGTTTGGTTAAGGTCCCAGTTTAACTGAATGACCTCTAAGGTCTCTTCTAGGAACAAAATCTCTGATTCTATAATCCTTTCTGAAATATAGATTAAAATTTTGTAATAAAAATCTATTGTTTAAAGAACAATGATACTACTTGGGGGGGGGAATAAAATCTCCAATAGCCAAATATTGCATTTTTAAAACCGATTAATGGGAAAAAAATGGAGAAAAGGTTAGAAATTTAACCTTATTAATGAACATTTTATAAAATTGGTGTGCAATGCTAGCTAGATAAACTGACATCAAGCTGGAGTATATAAATATTAATTTTATGACTCACAAAGTGATATAAACTAATAGCAGCAGTATTTTATGTGTTAATAATATAATTCTGTTGAAAAATCTCTAGATTGACAATTTATTTTAAGTCAATGCAAATTTTTTAAGTCTCATTTTCCATTAATTTCTTCTTTTGGAGCTCTTGAGTTAAATTTCATTTAGAATAGCAATTGCAACTACTCTAAGAAATAAGCAGTTATTCTGGAGAATAAAGAAATAAGCCTAACTCAGTGTTCTTATTTATAAATAAGTAATTTAAGAGAAACCTTTATCTCTACCTAAAATAGAATAGCAGCATACATTAGGTTTTTCCAGTAAGAACATTTTTTTTCTGTGTTTTTCCCCCTTTTATTTTATAGGAACACAAACTCAGATAGCTTCCATAATATGCAGAGTAAGCAGCTTTCAAAGAGCTACTTGGTAAGATAGCATTCACAGAGATTTAACTCATACTATAAATTAACTTAATGCTTTGAAATACACTACAAATAACTTGGCAGGTTTAAAGAAAACAAAATTGCCAGAAAGCCTGAATAGTGAATCTGATGCTATTTACTTTTCTTAAGTTGAAAAGTACATTTTCCTTTCAGCTTCGATATTGTACTGAGGGCATGCATGCGCACACACATACCACAAACTAATTCTAATGATTAAGTGAACATTAAATATTTTAATCTGTAATTTGTAAAATAAATACAAACTAAGCAAGGTTATTTCCAATCCATTAATTCCCCAATGTTGATATACAATCAGTAATAAAACAACTACTTTTATGTGTCAGTTATTAACCTTTTGCACAACAGTGGACTGGTGCTTTAAAATTAAATTGAGCTAGACAGCTAACTAATTAATTTTGCATTGTTAGATATATCTGAACAGTTCTAATTCATCCCAAGTTCATCTAACTTTAGAGAAAGGAAGGGGGAAATGTGGTTACCTATAGTTCTTACCTACACAAGTTCCCAACAGAAGAATTTATTGTTCTTGATTACTCAACATTGATTGTTATATTTGATCTATATGCATAGGCATGGAAGGCAGTAATACCTCAGAAGTCAAAATCCATTATTCCCTATGTTTAGGGGAAAATATTTATTTGAGGGAACTATACATGTATAAATATTGCCATGTCTTAGGTAAAGCTTTAAAAATTTAGTAATATGTTGGAGACGACACAGACCAAGAATAGACCATTTAAAAAGTATTCTGTGTGAATGTATAGTATCCATATGTATGCGTACACACATATGTAATATTAAGTTGGACTAAATTACTAAGGTCTCCCTCCCCAAATCTATCCTATTTGTTCAGAAGCCCTTAATTCCAGTGCAGGAAGTACCATGAGTGTATATATGCATGCATACATACATATACTAAAGTATAGCATTATGCACTCAAAGAGGCTGTGAATAATACTGCATAACTTGATTGCCTACAAATATAACACTTGAGTTTCTCAAATTATTTGAGAGTTATTGCCAACTGTCATCATGACCTTAGTGCCTGACTATACTGAAGTTAAAAAACAACAACTAAGAAGTCCATGATTTCTCCTAGTTTCACATCAAAGGGGATATGTTAAGTGATTGTTTCCTGCCCTCTCCTCTACAGAGTACTGACAATTTCAATTTTTAATATAGCCATCTAATTATTTTCTAGTCTAAAGCAGCATAACATTCACTTAATCAGGTTTATCCTATCTTATTTCCTCTTGTGCCCCACTCCCCCAAAAAAGGGTCCTGGAGATTTAGAATAGGAGAAAATAGAAATGATATTAATGTTCTAAGTACTGTACAACTTGCTTGTCTCAAAGTATTTAAATATTAAAATATGAAAGTCAAAAACATCAATGTTGAAAATTAATTAATTTACTGGAAAACAAATGTTTTGATCTAAAATCTTTAATGTATTTTTTAAAGAAGTGAAAATTAAACAAGAATAAAATCATATTTTTCATTAGTTTTTAACTAAGTTAATACTACTGGGTGATCAAAATGGGGCAAAAGAGCAATTATCTATAGTGCTACTGTCTTAACACCACTGAATTTTATTTTTACTGTATTCAATGAAACCCATTTGATAATATTTAATTGTATTTGGAATTTGTTTTGAATGTAAAATTCAGTTTCAAAATTTTGAAAGATTACAGGTCTAACTGAACAGAAATGTGGTGTCTATGTAGATGTTCCAAAATGAGACTTCATGTTTTATACTTGGAAAAAAAGTTACCTTTGTTTGAACAAAAATGCTTTCTTAAACATACACAGACATCCACACATACTTATTTTCCATCTTGTGTTTGTATTATCATAAGTGAATTACTAATTCACCCGAAAGATTCATCTTATCAATAACTTATATGTTCAGTTTTGAATAAGTGATAACATTCTCTTAATACCTAGCTTGGATTGTTAACAAGTCTAAGGATATTAAAACATCAACAACTGCTTATTACATGTGGTGATAAACAGTTAAAAAGAAATGGCATCCTGATAAACAGCTATATAGTCATTTAGGAGGTAATTTATGTTTTAGAAAGTATATGGAATTTTCAAAAGCTAAAAGTTAAACAGCATTGTATTATTTAGCAAGCCTGAAATTAAAAGAGCTAGAAAATCTGAGTTCCATCACAGTCAGGTCAATCAAGAAGACAGAGCTATGACAGAAAAATACAGTGATTTAATGTGTACAATAAGACTCTTACTTGAATATGTCAAATATCATGGTTAGTATTTTACTAACATCCATGGATAGGAAATGGTTAAAACTTCTTTAGAAGGCAATTTAAGTTCATACTGATGCAATAACATTCATTTTGCTTTATTATATCTGGAGCTATTTTGTCCATAAGTAATTCTGAAAGTTTTTGTTTGTAAAGCAGAATTTTAGCTGAAAAAAGGAACCAGATATTGAAGCTTTGTATCCAATTTGGTAAATTTCAATTCAAGCTGAAATGTTACATTAGTCCATATAATACCTAGCTAACTAAGAGTTTATTTTAAGGAAATTTAATGTAAATTTATCCTAGAGACTGGTCGCAAATATTATGAACATAAGAGGCTTATGTGCAAGGGTTTAAATAATGTGACAATTGTCAGTATAATTGTCCTAAAACTATTAAGATGATAAATCATTTGCGACAGATCCAGCTCCTTTTTGGGTGGAGGATCAGGAAATAAATGTAGTTTACAAATAAACTGCAGAGAAAAACTATGATTTCAAATCTTAACTATACAAATATGTATAGTTTTATTATCTAGAACAATAACCAATTATTTGCATCTGTAATAGTCAAAGAGTGAAACCAGAGTTATAATTAGGGTGTAAAGTGATGATTGGGGCTTTGCCCCAAGGCACCAGAACTTAGAGGATACAAAAATTCAAAACATCTTTTCCTTCATCAGGATAGAAGCCATCTTGGTAACTAATTGCCCTTCCAATGCAAATACATTTTTCTTATTTGTGCCATAATGAATTTTCACATCCCTTCCTACCAAAAAAAAAAAAAAAAGAAAATTTGATTTGATGACTGATTAATGCTGCTTACTCCAGGGTGCCAAAATTGCTACTTATAGGTTTGACTAAGTCATTTTAAAAATTCTCACTTTAGAATCAACTATTTTAAAGACCGAATGTTCACAGAACCATAATAAATAAAAACACAGAGTAACTGAATATATTCTATGTGACCTGGAAGTACAGTAGTGAATAGCTCGAAAGCTTCTGTGCCATCTCTAAGGATGGTATCCTAATTCAAATGAGATGTTGTTTGTACTTATAAGTGAACCTGCATGAAAATGACATTGGGTTACTCTATAGGAATTTTATAATCTCCTATATATGTGATCTACTAAAGAGTAAGACATAAATTGTTGGGAATACATTCATAGCTTTACTAACTGATCAAGCTGTCTTTCTGAAGGGGCTTTAAAAGAACAGTTTTATTTAAGTTTCCCACCAGAGCAACAGCATAGGAACAAGAAGTCATCACTTTAAGTCAGCTACCAATGTGAAGTTCTAAATGAGTCCTTCCTTATACAGTACTTTTCAACTAGAAAAAAATCAATTCACACTCATTCCTGAAATTCAGAGCAATGCACTTTGTGAACTGACATTTTGGAAGTTAGCACCTATTTAAGGGTGGAGAACTCTGGAACGAAAGAGACGAGAATGAAGCTATACCTGCTAGCTTCATAACCAAGGGCATCAAAGCACTCCTATATCTCTTTAACTATTTAACTTATAAGAAATACATCATTTGTTAATGATAGATGCTTTTAGCATCCTGCTTTTCATTGAGTTATTGACAGGTTTGGTGTTTAAAGTTCAGGGTTATTTTTGTGCTAGCCAATGTAACTTTTTGGGGAAGGAAAGTCTGAAGCACATGTATGAACACACACACTAAAACACCATGCCAAACTGTACGGCAAATTCTTCAAAACAAGTGTTGGCTAAGAATTTCAAAATGATATTTTTATGAGATGAATTCTTTAGGTCAAACTAATAAAACTAATAAAAGTGACAGAATTATTTCATACAATACTTTCAAAACTATGATTTTTTAAAAAAAGGTTAAAAAATCCAAGTACTTAGTGATATATATATATATATATGCGTGTGTTTGTCATAGCCTTAATCTACTTATTTCCCTCTTTCCTCATTGAAATTATAAGTATGTGTATGTATATATATATATATACACACACACGCATATATAATTTTATACATATTTGTATATGTCTATATGTATAGGTGTGTGTATATATGTATATGTGTGTGTATATATATATATATATATGTATCTATATATAAAAACATGTATACATCTGACATTTGCTGGCAATTGTAACAGACATAGAAAACTGATTTTACAAGTTGACTAGACTAGGTTACAACATATTGCTGATTTCCAGTATAGTCATCTTTTATGCTCTACTATGACCAAAGCATAGAACAGTTCTGAGGGTTGAGTTCAGCATCATTCACTTGGTGAGGTATGTTGTGAGGGAATCCATAAAACTTGAAATTTTTTTAAAGTCTAGTTCCTTCTGATATACAAGAATAATGCCTACCTCAGATAGTCTCTGCGACAAAGGATAAGGTTTGCTTTAGTGTACAGGGTGGAGCCCACCTCTCCCAACCGACAATCACAGCAAGCACACTTCAAACAGTCTTCATGCCAATATTTGTCCAGGGCCTTCAGTAGATATCGGTCCTTGATTTTACGGTTGCAGCCAGCACAACCTTTCGGCTTGGTGTCTGGCTGGACTGAGAGCATTTGTATACCTAAGTTAAAAAAAGAAAAAAAGCAAAGAACTGGGACTATTAGATAGAATAAAAAGACAGCAAAGATGAAAATCAGACTCTAAAAATTCAACATTGAAGTACAAGTTTTAATTTTTTTAGTCTATAGATATTTATTGAAAATATAAAATTGAATTTAGCTCTCATTTATACTCTATACTCTCCTTACTCAATTTCTTTGCTCATCAATTTGTTTACCTTCTAAATATCAAGTGGTAAAACCTGTATTTATATGTGTATATATTTATATATGCATATATTTCTATATATGTGTGTATCCATATGTGTATGTATTCATATATATGGAGATGAAGAGAGAGAGAGGGAGAGAGGGAGAGAGGGGGAGAGAGAGAGAGAGAGAGAGAGAATGAGAATGAGAATATTCATGTCATGGTAAGCAGCTGTTATAAATATGAAGCTAAGTAATATTAGATAATTGTATAATGTTTCTGCTCCTGAATAGAACATTTCCCTTGGGGAGAAAATGTGATTAAAATTCTAAACAATTTTTAAAGAAATCTACTTAATAATGCACCACACATAAATTTGCCCTCCAGTACATAAGTGTCAATCTTGAAATATCTGAAATAGCTAGGTTAAAATAACCACTTAATGTGTATTTGGTGGTAGGAAGAGTAGAGTGCCCCCTGTGTGGGGAAAGGAGTTAGTTTACAATAGTTGAGGGGGTGTATGACACAGAATTTATAACAGATCAATTAAAGATCCAAATATTCCTAAATAATGGACACTTTTATATATAGTATGTACATTAAGGGAGAGTATAGTCCCCATGTGCCTAAGTATTTTAACATATCAGGTTACAAATTCTAACAAAATATTAGATAACATTTTAAAGGAGTATCAGGGAAAGGGCCAACTGATGGTACATTTTTACCTCAAAGGTCAGTATTAGAAGACAGACAAGGGACATTAATCAAGATTTTAAAAAAAGTTATCTTTCCATAAATATTATAAATCCAGTTACCAGTTATCATGACTAAGTGATGTCTACCCATGTTTTCTTGTTCTACGACTTGGCCATACTCTTGATAGTAAAATATACTAATCTTTAAGATTTCCCTTTTTTCATAAATTGATTTTGTACTGAACATGCACCCTTTCCATAAAGTCAAAACATAGAATGCTTAAACTGAAAAATAACTTCTATTAGTTTATTTCATGTCTCCTTCCAATCTCGAAAATATGAAATGAAGACACAAAGGCCAGGAGAAGTCAAGTGGTTTGTTCCAAGGTCACAGTTATTTAATGTTACAACTTAGATTAGCATCTGAGTCTCCTGAATGCTTTTTTCACTAATTCATGTTGCTTCACAAAAGTACGGAAGCCCAAACTTGAAAGCAGAGATCAAGATGTTTTATACTAATTGTGCATGTTCTTCCTAAGAAAATAAAGGCCATGTTTTATAACCAGATATCCCCTGTTCCACCCTCCCCAAGGATATAAGTTTTCTTCAAGTTTCTGCAAGTGACCTTATGGTGACTGTTCTACCATAGCCTTTAATAATTCCACTTCAAATCACTTAGGCAAAGAGAAGATATATACAATCTAAACAGTTTTTTTTGAAAGAGAAGACTTCTGCCTAGATTTTTTTAAAGGAATAGTGAACATTTGTTAGAATGAAACTTCCTTGGCTGAAATTCTTTTGGTTCAACCAGAGTTCCAGACTAAATGTTGAATTAGGAATTCTTTGTACAGAATAGCAGGCAGTATCCCTGTGGCCTGATTCCTTTCCTTTGAAGGAACTAAGAACCTAGGATAGATCAATCATAACCCTTGGTAGTCCTGCTAAAGCTTACTTTCTAGAACTTCTATCAAATAAAGATTCTTTGATCGTAACTGGTTATTTCTAGTACGGTTCTAGGGGGGAATGAATTCTATCAATTACAACATAGCACATTGCCTAATGCCCTTAATACCTGGGTGGGGGAAGCATTTTAATTTAATAAATATGGTTTTGGATTTCAGAGGCATATACATATTTGGTATATGTGTAATCAAAAGTTTGAAAGGAAGACTGCTACTTTCAGCAGTACATAATTCTTATTTATTTTTGTGCTTTAGCACCCAGAAAAATTAGGAGAAAACTCCCTTCTGAAAATAAAACTACTACCCAGTTATGTTATAGCCATAAGGAATATAAGGCCAAATCTCTCACTCAATAAGCTCCAGACAGCAGAAACTAGTCTTTATGAAAACTAGACAATAGATTACTAATCTCCAAAAAATGTTTTTGTTGTTGTCTTAACATTTTAAATTAGTACTCAGAATTGAGTAATGTTTGTACTTAGTGGACTATATGGCCCTAGGTCATTTAAGCATAGGAATTGGCTATTCTATATTACATTTATGTGACTTCCTTTTAAAGGGATCATATTGCTCCTAAAATTAAACATTTCAACAAGACATAAATCAATAGCTGCTAGTTGTAGGAAATGGTTATTTCACAATTATTCTGCCACATATACAGAATTTATAAAGTAGTCAGCAGCTTCCCCTGACCATTCAAAAAATGTCTTTGTAAAGTTACATGTTCATAAGCCAAGAAACATTTCACAAGTTTCTTATAGCACATCAGGAGTCATAACTAGTTTTAGATTGGCATGTAAATTGTTCTGAGGGAAATTCTTATTGCCTCTGAGACCCTGCTATTCCGAGTTATTTGACAGTTTAAGGGAAATCAATTTTTTTTAAAGACAAATAATGGCCTGTGCAGTATGGTGTTCAGAAATAAGTAGAACCATTTCATTTAAACTCTGGTGAGCTTTTAATTGCCTGGATTGTATTGTGAGCCAGCCTAACGGTTGATTGCCTCCATTATGCTCTCTTGTTCTGTGCTATTCATCCGCAAAGTCTCAGCTATAGTAGTTAACACAACAAAGTAACCACAACTCTATACATGTGGGGTTTTTTTTAATAAAGAGATTTTCAACACTTAGAGAGATTGCCTTTCAACCAATAGTATATATTCGGATGAAAAACTACTTTCCCACTTAAACCCCTCTCTCTCTCTCTCTCTCTCTCTCTCTCTCTCTCTCTCTCTCTCTCTCTCTCTCTCTCTCTAAGGGGAAAGGAACAAGAGGTAAGGCTACACAGCAGGTTGACAGCTGAGGTGAGTTAGGAAGATGCTGGAAAGAGAACGCAGGTCCCATACCTGAGAGCCCTGACACAGATTAAAAGAATTTGACCAACAAGGCCATTCAATTGCTATGGGGTACTAAACAAAAGATTTTCTTTCTTTACCCCCTCCAGTCCCCAAGTCAACCCCTCCCCAACCCTATTTGAAAGCTGGATTGGGCCTAAAAGCTTGTTTTTCTCTGTTCAGTGGCCCAGAGCATCCCTGCAGGCTGTAGCCCCCTAAGGGACAACAATGCAAATAGATGTCCCTGTATCTCAGGGACTGGAGCTGCATAACTCCGTTCTACCCCTTCAACTCCCTCCTCCCCACCCTCTCAACCCCCCTTCTTTTTTGAGCAATGGAGCTGGGAACCAATTTGATTCCCTTTTTCTCCAATGCAGCTGCAAGGCTCAGAGATACTGACATTTTTCCACTCTTATCAGTTTAATTACAGTTACCATGGCAGCAAAGTGCTAGTGCTTGGCAAAGGCCAACAAGAGATTTGCAAGACTGAGTTCAATTTTGATGCAGCTCACATGCAAAATCAAAAAATAAGAAACATACATACAGTATAACAAAGAATTCCTTTTGGGTTTACACTCCAGCCTCTTTTGTGGCAGTGTCTTTTCAGCCACACAGGGATGATTTGCAAAGAATGTAGCAATAGTTGTTGCACCTAGCAAGATTAATTGGTTTAAACAGCAGTCTTTCAAAGCAGTTACAGCAAAAATGTCTTTAGAAATACACTAAAGCAACATTAAAACCAGGTTCCTGCAAAGTACAACTACAACACGATAGTAACCTTACCAAAACTTTTCTCCTTTTTCTGCATGAGTTGATTTAAGAATGCCTGAGTAGCAGCTTCTCATTGGATTTGGTAATCCAAGGAAAAGTGGTAGCGTCCCTTTTGCTTTGGCTGAAGTGAGAAGCTGGTGTTCAGATACACAGCTGAGAACAGACTATTGTGCACCCACTTTGGGAAAGGGTCGGAGTGTCGGCAGGGGGTGGAGGGAAGGGAGAAGGGTTGACAGACAAGACAACACGCACAAACTGAACCACTTGCACCACTTGCACCACTTGCAATGTGGCAGCGTTCAAAATGATGGCGAATGACAAAGCCACATGTTTCCCTAACTCTGTCCGTAATCCTATAATCCCAGCGGTCTCTTTTAGCTTCGTTTTAACAAATGGATTTGATTAAACTGTCACACGCAGTGTTAGCATACCATATCATGTACGGTATGAAAAAGATCATAAATTGGACTTGTATTTCATAATAGCAATCTGTGTAGCCTCTAAAAATGTGCTGCATCAGTCTAATATCGAGCTATTTAGTCCTTGTGCACCTCATTTCACTGAATCTCTCTTTCCCTTTCCCAGGTTCCATCCATACCCCATCACCCATGCACTCTAGACACTTTGCTACCGGAAAGGGTTGGACAGTTAAGGGAATGGTGTGTTTATCCTATTTATGAAGGGAAAAGGAGTATTATGAAGAACGAAGACTCTCCAAATTAAACTCTTGGGGGGAACGGTGGGGGAAAGGAAGCAGTCACTGAATCGTACCCCACAAAGCAAAAGAAAAAAAAAACCATCCACACATCACTCTATCCCCGGTCCCACTGACCTGCACCTTAAAATTCTCTGAAGAATGGAACCCCCCCCCCCATTCTCTGCCACAAAGAAAAAGCGTGTGGAAATGCTGCAGTTCATTGTTAACTTTGACTATTATCTACTCTAATACTTGAGATGTTCAGCGAAGGAGCTTCTCTCCCTTCCTCCATCAGCATCTTCCGATTGCATGTATTTCATGTCTCATCATAAAAATAATGAAGCCTCACATGATTTAAACAAAATCGTCTCAGCAGAGCTGCAGCTTGAGCGAAAGTTACAGTGCAGAAGACGATGTGTTGCGGCTCTAGTTTATACCTCATTAGGAGAGGCAGAAAAAAAAATACCCACATAACACACACGCACGCACGCGCACACATACACACACCACAAATAACCCAAAGCTTGTGTATACAGTTGCTTCACTTACCTTCTCAATTAAGCAATACAGGGGGAGGCAGTTCAGTGAGCACAGTGGCTGCTTTGTAGCTCTTCTCCTTGGGAAAGGTCAAAAAGAAGCATTGTTTGAAAAAAAAAAAAAAGGACAGGGGAGGGAATCGCTATTCTTTAAGTTTAAAATAATGAGGTCCTCAAGGATCCGCCAAGTAATTGTGTTGACCACATCTGAGCTACAGGTGTCCTCCTTTTAGTATCTTACAGTCCACGGCTGTCTTTCTCTGTCCTGGCTCAAGACAACTTACCTAAGCAGCGTGTGAGGAACCAAGCTGAATGAAGCCAGGGCTTTATCAGCTGCAAAATGCAATCCCTTACCAGCCAGACATAATACAGCAAAAGAAAAGGTCACTCAGTTATTACTGAGCCAGCAGAGCCCAGGCAGCTCTTGTCAAGACCATAGAGAAGCAGCTCCCTTCCGATTTAAGACTATTTACCTCTCACCCCCCATCCCCCCCTTCTTCTTTCCTTCTCTCTCTCTCCCGTCCCTCCCTCCCTCCTTCGTTCGCTCCCTCTCGTGTTCTCGTTCTGCAGCTCAGTCAAGTACAGCCGCCCTCCGAAAGTGCAAAGCAGCCAGGAGACAGATTGGGCTTTGTTGGTAATTTCCCATGGTGAAAATTTACAAGCCTGCGAGTGCAGTCAGCAAAACCACATGCATATGCTAGACACAAACACCAGGGACAACCCCTCTCGAAAGAAAAAAAAAAGTGACCTCTACAGAAATCAACTCAGAAAGGACCCTATATGCCCCAGCCTATCCAAAATGAAACTCCAAATTGGGGGGGGGGGGAGGAGGAGGAGGAGGAGGTGTTGGGGTGGGGGGGGAAGGGAGCAGATAATAAGAATTTCTTTGAATAACCAGGACATTTTGCAACAGCTGGCTACATTTAAAAACAAACTGTCCCCATTAGTCACTTCTGAAGCTAATTATGGAAATTAAAAAAAAATACATTTAAAACATCACATAAGGTTTTCAGAATTACCTAGAAACTATTACCCTCCCCTACTCTAGGAGGATTTGGGGGTGGGGATAAATAAATATTGTAGCTTGGTCTCTAACTCCTATTCATAGTCCTGAAAACTCCCTGCTCTGTAGGTCTGCCACACACAGGCCTCTTCCTGCCTATACTCTCAGGCTACCCCTCCTCTTCATTCTAATGGCCTAACTAACCTACAGTGACTTGTGGCCCAATTCATCCTTTTCTTCCAAACACACTACTTAAATTTACTTTAAAAGTCCTAAAAAGTCTTAGACTCTAACCTATGTTGTTTTTTTTTAAGTACTCTAGATTCTGTGCTTTACTACTAGTTTGGTGAAAACACAATTGGGGTACTTACAAGCTTTCAGAGCTCTCAAAATAATTTGTTGTGGTACCTGCACAAGGCTTATTTTGAAGGCTTGTAAAAAATATATTTACAGCAATACCTACTTCTATCCTTCCCTATCCCATCTACTTCACATTCCTTCTTGAAAGGATGCTGGCAGCTGGAGAAAAAAAAATAGAAATTATTTCTCAAAACTTCAAAGTTACTCTCTTTCAGCAGGTTTAACCCAGATAGGTCAGGCTTAAAATTTAGTCTAAATTTAAATGATATTAAGAGCCAAGCAAGATTTAGTGAAGTATTCCCAACTTCCTCCTTCCCACCATCAGTTTAACCTAGAAAAAATATTTTAAAACAAACAAACAAACAAAAAATCTAAAAATGGACTTTGGGCTTTACTTTA